>NW_026867464.1:0-103727 GCF_020745735.1 Hemiscyllium ocellatum | reverse complement strand
AAAGCAACCCTCCATCACCAACTTCTGTCTGCTATCTTTAGCCAGTTCTCCATCCAAATAGCTAGTTCTCTCTGCATTCCATGATATCTAACCTTGCTAACCAGTCCACCATGAAGACCCTTGTTGAATGCCTCACTGAAGTTCATGTGGATCACAGCCACTGCTCTGCCCTCATCAATCCTCTTCAAACGCACAGAGTCATGCCGATTGCCCCTAAACAATCCTCACCTTTCCAAATATATGTAAACCCTATCCCTGAGGATTACCTCCATCAACTTTTCCACCATCAATCAGGCTCACTCATCTATAGATCCCTGGCTTTTCCTTACACCTTTCTTAAATAGTAGCACCCTTAGTCAACATTCAGCCTTCCAGCACCTCACCTATGAATATCGATGATACAAATATCTCAGCAAGAGGCCCAGCAATCACTTTACTTGCTTCTCACTGATTTCTAGGGTACACCTGATCAGGTCCTGGGATTTATCCATCTTTATGCATTTTGAGATGTCCACTGTACATGAACATTTTTTAAGATGTCACCATCTCTTTCCCCACATTCTATATCTTACATGACCTTCTCCACAGTAAACACTGATGCAAAATATTTATTTAGTATCTCCCCATCTCCTGTGGTTCCACACATAGGCTGCCTTGCTGACCTTTGAGGGGCTCTGTCTCCCCAGTTAATCTTTTATCCTTAATGTATTTATTGAATCTGTTTGGATTCTCCTTAACCCGATTTGCTAGTGCTATCTCATGTTCTGTTTTTGCCCTCCTGATTCCCTTAAGTATATTCCTACTGCATTTATACTCTTCTCAGGATTCACTTGATTTCTGCTGCCTATACCTGACATATGCTTCCTTCTTTTTCTCAAATAAAACCTCAATTTCTCAAGTCATCCAGTATTCCCTGCACCTACCAGCCTTGCCTTTCACCCGAACAGGAACATACTGGGTCTGGACTCTCATTATCTCATGTTTGAAGGCTTCCCATTGTCCAGCCCTGTGTAGCTTTGAGTGTGAGTTTAGGTACAGACTCGATGGAGCGAAGGGCCATCTCTGTCCTGTATGATGTCATCACTCTATTAATTTGAATGTAAGGTTCTGATTATTTTTGTGTTTGTTTTGAGAAAATGTGACCGAGTGGAAGTTCCAGCTGTTGGTGCAGTCAGTATCAGCTTCAGGTTCTGTATTAGAGTACTCATTCACAGAGAGAATTTCCCAAATCAGTCATGTAACTGAATTAACAAGGAAAGCTGTGGGATAACAGTGTGCAGGAGAACAGCTCTCAAAAACTTTAAACAGCATGAGGCATTGAACAACTGAATAACATCAGCAGAATGAAGGCATCACTGAAAAGAATATGAAAGGTATTTAGATATTGATAGGATTGATAGTGAGTGAAATATTGCAAGTATTGTTACTTGAAAGCATGAATGTTTGAGACTTAACAGGATCAGATCAATCCAGCCTTTGGGGTATTCAAATATAGCTGTAAATCTCAATGCTATCACATCATTAAAATAAACCTGCTGTCATAACTTGTTTGTTCAAAATGCATTAAAAAGTTTGAAGATATAATCATGGTTTCCCAGTGGAGATACCACACAATATAAAACAAAGTCTCTGGAACTGTGTCAGCTCCATCTCTGAGAGAATTCTACAATTCCAACAGATTGCCAGCAGCAGGAAGGGAAAGGTTGTGTCACAAACAACGAAATGCATCTTCTCAGGGAAAAGATCGGTAGAGTGTACGAGACCATCCTTGTTGTTGTTGGTGTTCCTGGTAAGAGTTGGAACAACTTATATAAACCACTGCATTGAATCATCCTTCTTTCTACAGATAACTGATAAATTATTATATTTCCATTCAGCAAGGCAAATCCCACTGTCAGACAATAGTGTCCTCACTGACTGAGTTTAAAGTGAATAGTTTGTCAGTTCGGAGGCTCCTCAGTAATGTGCAGCATTGTGTGTTTCCCTATACTGTGCAGAATGGGTTTATACTGAGGCCACATTGATGGGGTTTGACTGAACACCGGCCCTGGCTGGTCTAAAAAGGGTTTCGGAAGACCACCTCTCTCTGTGGTAGTTCACAGCCTGCTGTCGGTCAGATGGGTTTTGTAACAACCCACCTCGCAGTGACACTTGGTGTTTCCCATTCCTTGATGGAAAGGGATTGTGTTGGTGGGTCTTGATCAGACAGCTCACTTCAAATGGGAGCCCAGAGACAACAGGGCAATGGGTGGGTTCAGCAGGTCATTAGGAATTAGGAAATAATGGGGACTGCTGATAGGGCGATGTGCTGGAAAAGGCACAGCAGGCAAGGTTGCATCTGAGGAGCTGGTGAAATCGACTGCTGCTGACCCAAAAACATCCTGAGTATATGACCGTGTTTCTGTGAGTAATCTGCTGCTCATGTTCTTCCCTATGTCCTTCAAAAGTTCAATGATTCATTGAGAGAGATTCTTTAAACTTCATATAACATGGAATAGCAATTACCTTTGTGTCATTACTTACAGTCTGGGCTCAGGCACGAGAATGTTTCATTATTAACTTCAAATCTATTTTTTCCTTTCTCTTACAGTTAGTCTAGTGGTGATTGTAATCTTAGCTCGGGGCAAATGTGGTCTTTCTGTGTGCAGCACTCGTTATCTTGTGGCCATGACAACGTCAGATCTACTGTTCATTGTTTTTTATATCATCCTTCACCGATTTCGACAGTATTATTATCCACTGTGTTTCCTGCAAATCACTCCTGTTTGTGGTGTTATCTATGCCCTCAACCGCTTGACCATTGATTGTTCTGCATGGTTCACCATTGCTTTTTCCTTTGATCGATTTGTCGCCATTTGTTTACATGAGATGAAAACGAAGTACTGCACAGGGAAAACTGCAACCGGGGTTCTAGCAACAATCTGCATCTTCTTTAAATAAAGAACATACCCAACTCCTTTGTGTATTACCCTGGAAAGATGATCAACAATGTTCCATGGTACTGTTATATCAGGCCTGGTTATTATGACGACCCTCGGTGGATAGGTTTTAGATATTTTGAGACTTTTTTAACACCAATGTTCCCATTCACTTTTATTGTCTTTATCAACATTCTGACTGTCAGACACATCTTCGAGGCCATTAAGGTGCGGAAGGAACTGAGAGGTCAGAGAAAAACAGAGAATGATCCAGAGGTAGAGAGCAGGAAGAATTCTGTGATTTTACTCTTTGCCATATCTGCCAGCTTCATACTTCTCTGGTTGTTGCATATTTTATATTTCTTTAATGCTGGTTATTCCTTGGATTCTGTTTCTTTTGGTCTCTTTGTTCAGATTGGATATATGCTGAGGAACTGAAGTTGCTGCACAAATGCACTTATTTATGTGGTGACACAGAAACATTTCAGAGACCAGTTAAAGTATACCATGACATATCCAGTTAGAACAATAATTGAATTGGTGAATCAATCCAAGTAACTGAGAGCCAACATTAGGTGCAGCAGATAACGGGAGGAGGAGTCCACGTGAGGAATGGACCGAAAGGAGAAGGAGGAGCAGCAACATGATAACTCTCCTTTCCCAATGGTCAAGGAATGACTCGATCTAAGGGGCAAAATGTAAAGCCAGTGTAAAGTGCTGTCAGTAATCAGCAACAATTAGCAGGAAGTGGGACAACAAAAGAAAACCAAAAGAGGAATTAAATATACACAAAAGCTACATTTATCCCAAGTAATCCGTTCTCAGTGAGTGAAAAGGTTAGAAAAATAAATGATATGGAGGAAGGTGTAATCGTTCACTGCAGGAGAGAGGGAAATGCAACGACAGGCTCCTGGCCACTCTTCCTCACTGAATTCTCTGAGCCACACATCTGGGCAAGTTTTTTAAAAAACGATAAGTTTCCTGTTGAAAAAGGAAATAAAATATTGTAAAGATTCTGTGTCTTTTGATTGCACCTTTATTTTCAACAATAATTTACTTTGTTTCCATTCAATTCCTCGTGTTGGTTCCTGGCAATCGCACTTTGAGATTTTCACATTGATCAACAGTCAAACCCAAAGAGCAAAGGAATTGGATCAGTTTGTGAATACATGTGGCTTTCATTCTCAAACAATAAAATGCAAAGCAGGAGGAGACAAAGGCAGTCTGGACTAAACCAGTTCTCTGACATCATCCCGTTTCTTTACTTGTTCCTTTCCATGAACCAGCTGATGCGTTGCCGGGGGAATCCAAGCCCAACCAGAGGGATTTCTGGACTCCCTCTCTGCACCCACCCAATGACCCAGCTCCCTCTCCGATTTCAGATGCTCCTTCAAATCTACCTCTTCATATAAGCTATCGTCCCCTGACCGAATATCACTTTCAGTGAATCAATATGAACTCTGTTTGATTTGTTATGATAAAGGTCTTTTTAACTATGTTTGGGGACTGTGTTGTGTTAAAGTGCACAGTGATGCTGCTATCCTGGTTAGTGTAGCTGGCTTCCAAACAGGTGACCTGGGTTAGATTCCTGACAATTGCAAGTTGAGATTTGTCACATTGATCAATAGGAAACCACAGACAAAAGGAATTGGATCAGTTTGAAAATATATTTGTTTTTTATTCCAAGACAATAAAGTGCAAAGTAGGAGTATACAAAGGCAGACTGGATGAAACTGTTTACCTGCTGCCTCCCTCCCCCCTCTAATCCCACTGAGGTGGCTCTGGCTGTGCTCCATCCCTGGGGGAGGTATGCCCTGGGTAGAGGGAGCTGGGAGCTGACTGGATGAGCTGGGACTTGGGCAGAGAGGGGGCTTTCAGTGAGAGATTTGGGGATATTTCAAACAAGTTCTGGCAGCCATTTTCCCTTCAAAGATCAAAGAATAAAAACATTTCCAGCCCAGGAACAGGCCCTTCGGCCCTCCAAGCCTGAGCTGATCCAAAGCCTCCGTCTAAACCTGTTGCTCATTTCCTAAGCATCTCTCTCCCTCTACTCCCCACCTACTCATGCATCTGTCCAGACGCATCTTCAATGAATCTACTGTGCCTGCCTCTACTCCCTCTGCTCGCAACACCCACCACTCTCTGTGTGAAGTCCTTGCTGCATATATCCCTATTTAACTTTTCACCTCTCACTTTGAAAGTGTGACTTCTCGTTGTTAAATCCTTCACTCTGGGAAAAAGCTTATCTCTGTCTACCCTGTCTATACCTGTCATGATTTTGTAGACCTCAATCAGGTCTCCCCTCAATCTCCTTTTTTCTAATGAAAACTATCCTAACCTACTCAACGTTCACTGTGTACACTGAGCAGGGAGTGAGTATCTGTCGGTTTCAGTCTGTGTCTGTGTGTGAGAGTGTGGGGAATGGTTGAATCTCAAAAGCAAGCCTCTGGAGCAGAGTCTGTCCTGAATGGGAGAGAAAGAGTGTGAGAGACCATCGCAAGAGCTTAGACCAACTGGAATGGTGAATATCAATTGTTAAATCGCACCATATCTTTCCTTAGCACGTGCTTATATCTGTCTGATTTTTCCTCTTTTCTCTCCCTATCTCTCTCTTTGCCTCTGTCTCTCACCCTCTGTCTGTATCACACAACATCTCTCTCTCCCTCTCAATCTGTCTCTCTCACACTATCTCTCTCTCTCTCTCTATCTTACTGACAGCCTCTTCTTTTGTATTTTTCTCTCCTGTCTCTTTTTCCCACCTTTATCTGTGTTCTTTCCCATTCTCTTGCTTCTTCTCTCATTTCTCTCTCTCTTTCCTTCTCCTCGTTTCCTTCCCTGGTTCTGTTGTTCAATCCTGAGATGGAATCTGCACCTGCCCCTCTTCAATATTGGACAATCCCGCACCCCCCGTCCCCCGCCCACCGCACATTTGGCCCCTGTCCCCCTCCATGGCCCCTGTCTAATTGCCCTCCCTTGTGCAGCTTCATCAATCCTGATCTGTCCCTCTGTAGTTCCTGATCTGTCGTTCCTCCATTATACACCCACTGTACATAAAAGCCCTCGGTATCTCCATCCATCAACAATACCTTTCCCCGTGCTGTGTCCCAGCCCATGAGCTGGAGGGCGAAGTGAGCGTGTGCAGAGACTAACGTGTGCTTTGACTGCGTACCATAATGTCATGGAGTCATTGAGTCATACAACACAGGGACAGACCCTTCGGACCAACCAGGCCACGCTGACCATGTTCCAAAACTAAACTATTCCCACCTGCTGCGCTGGGCCCATATCCCTCCAAACCTTTCCTATTCGTGAACTTGTCCAAATGTATTTTAAACATTGTAACTGTATCTACATCCACCATTTCCTCTGATAGTTCATTCCACATCCAAAATTCTAAAAACATTGCCCCTCATGTCCTTTTTCAATCTTTCTCCTCTCACCTTAAAAATATACCCCCAGGTTTGAACTCCCCACCCAAGGGAAAACACCCTTATCATTCATCTTGTCTGTGCCCCTCATGATTGTTTAAACATCAATAAGGTCACCCCTCACCCTCCAATGCATCAGCCCATGTCTATATCTCAAACCCTCTCTTCCTGACAACATCTTGGTAAACCTTTACTGAACCCTCTCCACTTTAATAATATCCTTCCTATAACAGGGCGATGAGAATTGCACACATTAATCCAGAAGAGGCCTCATCACTGTCCTGTACAAGTTCAATATAATGTCAGAACTCCTATACTCAAAGGTCTGAGCAATGAAGGCAAGCATGCTAAACACCTTCTTAACCACCCTGTCTGACTGGGATACAAATTTCAAAGAAGTATGTCCCTGAACCCTGAGGTCTCTCTCTGCTCTCCCACACCACCCAGGGCACTACCGTTAACTCCTGTCCTTGTTTGTATTACCACAATGTAATACCTGGTGGCAATGCTCCTGGCATTGAAGTAGACACACTTCAAACCAACTTCTTGCTTGCCGGGCCATCTTGTGTCCCTGAAACTTGATATCGGACCTCCCTACTCTTAACCTCTTCTATACTTGAACTTATACTTGGAGAGGGTGCAGAGAAGATTTACCAGGATGTTGCCTGGAATGGAGAATAGGTCGTACGAGGATAGGTTGAGAGTTCTCGGCCTTTTCTCGTTGGAACGGCGAAGGATGAGGGGTGACTTGATAGAGGTTTATAAGATGATCAGAGGAATAGATAGAGTAGACAGTCAGAAACTTTTTCCCCGGGTACAACAGAGTGTTACAAGGGGACATAAATTTAAGGTGAAGGGTGGAAGGTATAGGGGAGATGTCAGGGGTGGGTTCTTTACCCAGAGAGTGGTGGGGGCATGGAATGTGCTGCCCGTGGGAGTGGTAGAGTCAGAATCATTGGCGACCTTTAAGCGGCAATTGGATAGGTACATGGATGGGTGCTTAATCTAGGATAGATGTTCGGCACAACATCGTGGGCCGAAGGGCCTGTTCTGTGCTGTATTGTTCTATGTTCTATGTTCTATGTTCTATATACAATTATGGTTCCAATCCCCCTGCTGGATTAGTTTAAACCCACCCCAATAACCTTAGCAAATTTCCCTCCCCAGTATATTGGTACCCCTCTGGTGCAGATGAAGACCATCCTGCTTGTAGAGGTCCCACCTACCCCAGAAAGAGCCCCAATTATTCAAGAATCCAAAACCCTCCCTCCTGCACCCATCCCTGTAGCCACGTGTTCAACTCCTCTCTCTCCCTATTCCTTGCCTCACTAGCACACGGCACGGGCAACAAACCAGAGACAACAACTAGTTCGTCCAAGCTCTAAGCTTCCATCCTAGCTCCCTAAATTTCTGCCTTCAATCTCCATCTCTCTTCCTACCTATGTCATTGGTGCCAATGTGGATCATGACTTGGGGCTGTTAAGGATCCCCTTAAGGATCCCAAAAACACGATCAGAGACATCACGAACCCTGGCACCTGGGAGGCAACACACCAACCGTGATCTCTCTCACCCCCACAGAACCTCCCATCTGTCCCCCTAACTATAGAGTCCCCAATGACTACTGCTTTGCTCCTCTTTCCCCTTCCCTTCTGAGCAGCAGGGACAGACTCTGTGCCAGAGCCTGTGCCCCACTGCTTTCCCCTGGTAAGTCATCCCCCCAAACAATATCCAAAATGGTATACTTATTGTTGAGGAGAATGGCCACAGGGGATCCCTGCACTGCCTGCCAGTTCCCTTTCCGTCCCCTGACTGTAACCCATCTGCCTTTTTCTTGTACCTGAGGTGTGACTACCTCCCTGTAACTCCCTCTGCCTCCTGAATGATCTGAACTTCATCCAGCTCCAGCTCCAGTTCCCTAACGTGGTTTTCAAGGAGCTGGAGTTGAGTGCACCTTCCGCAGATGTGGTCAGCAGGGACACTAGTGGTGACCTTTACCTCCCGCATTCTGCAGGAGGAACATTCAACTGCCCTCTCCTCCATTTCCATGATTCTAAATTCCCAAAGAAACTGTTGAAAAATAAGGAATAAAAAATAAACTTGTTACCTTACCAATTTGGCGCACAGAACCTTTTTTTTTTGGTTAGAGGAGGAGGATGGGTGGAAGACACTACCCGAATAGTGTTATGGGCAATGCAACCACACAAATATATGACATCCTAGAAGTCCTTCGCTCCTCCCTCACAACTCTCCGCAAATGAAGGTCCAACTCCCGAGGTAAGTCCCTTTTAATGCGGGAAAACTCACCCTTCTCCGCAGCCCTTTCTTCACCACTCCTCCTCTCCTCACAGCTCTGGCAAAATGGAGACGTGGACTTGCCTGACTTTCTTTCTTCGAAGGATCACACACCCATCTTGAACTATCTTCTTGTATACACAGAGAAATGCTTGCTACTTGTTTTGAGATTTCATGCCAATTTATTTTCATAACATTTTTCTTGTTTTTCATTTTATACAATCTGCCTCTTATTCCGAAAATAAGCATTCCAAATCGGGCCTACACTAGTTCTTGCCAGTTTGAATTTTCTAGTTTGTGATTGAATACTCTCCTTGACAGAATCTTTAAACTGTGGGTTGTTCATCTTCTTATTGAGTCCTTCTTTTTGAACAGAAACAATCATTGCTGAGCGTTATGAAATATCTATTTAAGTGTCTGACCCTATATTTTTACATCCCGCTTTAGGTTAGATGTAAGACAAAATCTGCAATGAAAATGCTTGATTCTTTTCAATCTTTCAAGAAGATCTTCTCCTTGTGGCCCGAACACATGATCAGCCGAGAGTAACTCCATTCTCCCAGTTTCCCTGTCTCTCTGTTATTTCTGTTTGATGATGCCACATTCCAGTGGGAAACCTCTGACATGGCTTCGCTTTCCCTCAAATGAGAAATCCTCCCCCGCCCCAACTCTGGTGGACAGGACTTTCATCTGTGACGGACCCACCTCCTGTGCTTATACCCTCACCCCTTCACCTCCTTTCCAGAACAATGATGGAGATTCCCTTGTCCTCACTTTCCACTGCACTCACTTCCACATTCACACAATCATCCCCGCCCACTTCCACCACCTCCTGCAGGACAGCACCATCAAACACATTGTCCCCTCTCATCCCTTGTCAGCATTCTTAAACACAGGTGAGGTGCCAGAGGGCTGGAAGGTTGTTCATGTTGTCCCCCTGTACAAGAAGGGTAGTAAGGATATTCCAGGTAACTACGAACCAGTGAGCCTGACGTCAGTGGTGGGAAAGTTTCTGGAGAAGATCTGGGGGTTAGGATCTATTTATATTTAGAAAAGAATGGGCTCATCAGTGATAGGCAACATGGTTTTATGCAAGGGAGATCGTGCCTTACCAACTTAATAGAGTTACTTGAGGAAGTGACCAAGTTGACAGGTGAAGGAAGGGCAGTTCATGTCATATACATGGACTTTAGTAAGTTGTTTGATAAGGTTCCCCATGGTAAACTAACAGAGAAAGTGAAGTCACATGGTGTGCAGGGTGTTCTAGCTAGGTGGATAAAGAACTGGTTGAGCAACAGGAGACAGAGAGTAGTAGTTGAAGGGAGTTTCTCGAAATGGAGAAAGGTGACCAATGGTGGTCCACAGGTGTCAGTGTTGGGTCCATTGTTGTTTGTGATATACATAAATGATCTGGAAGAGGGCACTGTTGGTCTGATCAGCAAGTTTGCAGGTGACATGAAGATTGGTGGAGTAGCAGAAAGCATAAGGGACTGTCAGACAATACAGGAAGGTATAGATAGATTGGAGAGTCGGGTGGAAAAGTGGCAGATGGAGTTCAATGAGGTGATGTATTTAGGCAAGTCTAATTCTAGAGTGAATTATACAATGAATGGAAGAGCCTTGGGAAAAGTTGATGGGCAGAGAGATCTGGGAGTGCAGGTCACTGTACCCTGAAGGTTGCTGCACAGGTGGATAGAGTGGTCAAGAAGACAGACAGTATGCTTGTCTTCATTGGATGGGGTATTGAGTATCAGAGCTGACAAGTCATGTTAAAATTGTACAAGACATTGGTTTGGCCACATTTAGAATACTGTGTACAGTTCTGGTCGCCACATTACCAAAAGGATGAGGATGCTTTGGACAGGGTGCAAAGAAGGTTTATGAGGATGTTGCCTGGGATGGAAGGTGCGAGCTATGAAGGGAGGTTGAGTAGGTTAGGTCTGTTTTCATTAGAAAGAAGGAGATTGAGGGGGGATTTGATTGAGGTTTACAAAATCGTGAAGGGTACAGACAGGGTGGATAGAGACAAGCTTTATCCCAGGGTGAAGGATTCAATAATGAGAGGTCAAGCTTTGAAGGTGAAAGGTGAAACATTTAAAGGGGATACAGGGGGCAAGTACTTCACACAGAGGGTGGTGGGCGTTTGGAATGCGTTGCTAGCAGAGGTGGTAGAGGCAGGCACGGTAGATTCATTTAAGATGTGTCTGGACAGATGCATGAGTAGGTGGGGAGCAGAGGGATACAGATGCTTAGGAATTGAGCGACAGGTTTAGACAGTACATTTGGATTGGCTCAGGCTTGGAGGGCTGAAGGGCCTGTTCCTGGATTGTAACTTTTCTTTGTTCTTTGATCTTTGTTCTTTTTCATAAGGTCCGTTCCCTCAGAGACACCCTCCATCACCCCGAACACTTCCCCACTCCCCCCATGGCACCTTCCCATGCAATTACAGAAGCTGCAACACTTACCTATTCACCTCTTCCCTCCTCACTATCCAAAGCCCGGAGCACACCTTCCAGATGAAGCAACATTTTATTTGGACCATTTCAATCCGGTCTCCTGTCACTGTTGCTCACAATGCAGTCTCCTTCACATTGGGAGACCAAACAGAGATGACTTTGGGGAACCCTTCCACTCTGTCTGTCAGACATTGCTTCCCATTTCAATAACCTCCTTGCTCTCATGCTAGCATTTCAGTCCTGGCCTGCTGCAATGTCCCACTGAAGCACAATCCAAGCTTGAGTAACACCTCACTTCACACTTCGGTACGTTACAGCCTGTAGGAGTTAATATTCAATTCCATAACTTCACAGCCTGACCACATTTTGACTGCTTTCTACATTTTTAATGCATTCTCTCTCATGATCTCCCTATGACCTTGTCTTGTCTGTGTCTTGTTTATCTTGCACTCAATGGTGAGAACCGATTTCCTCCCAGTCCCACCTTAATCTATGGTGAGGAGGTGCCTGTGTTGGACTGGGGTCGACAAATCATACAACAGAAAATTGTGTGGTTCAGATGAACATGTTAAAGGATTTTGTGTGATATGATAAATTGGAGGTGTGACACTATGAAGGGAGAATGAAGATATTAAAATTGAAGTGTTCCTCCATCAGAAACCAGAGTAGGTCACTGAATACAGGGACGATGGGTGAATGGGTCTCGGTGTGAACTGGGGGACAGGAAGCAGAATGAATTGCAGATATTGCAGCTCAGACTGGTCATTCATGTGGTGCTGTAGACCACAACAGCAACAGATTCAGGTTTAACCACAATCTGTAACTTTTCTCCCAGGATAATCCCTCCACCTACCATTGCCATCAATCCATGGTTCAGTGAAGAGTGTGGGTGAATATGCCAGGGTCAAAACCGTGTCTACTGAAAACTGATGGCAGCCCCATTAAAGCTACTGCACTTGGCTGTTTGCATTCCAAGCAGCAGAACTAACATCTGATAGAGAGGGTGAAATGATCCCAATACCAATTGACCAATGATCATGTCCCATCCCGTCATAAATAGTGATAGACAGTTAAACAACTCACTGGGGGGGAGGGCTGCACAAACATCCCCACCCTGAATAACGGAACAGCCCTGTACATCAGTGTAAAAGACAAGGATGCAGTATATGTACCATCCTCAGTCAAAACTATTGAATGGGTGATTCATCTCTCCCTTTTCATGATACCTCGAAGTCAGTTAAGAGTCACCTATATTGTCGAACTTCGCCTCTATGCACTTTTCCCAGACAATGTACATATCTCTTAATGTGATTAACAACCATAAAAATATAAAATAGTAACTGCAGTGGCCCCTTCAGTCTATCGATTTTTTTCTCCATTCAATATAAAGGTAGCTGATCCTTCATTTCCCCACCATACTCCTGCTCTCTCACTATCCCTTTAGTATCTAGAGAGCCCAAGTTACATTCAGGGCCTTGGCTTCCATGGCCTTATGTGGTAGAGAATTCCCCAGGTTCATCAGTCTCAGTGCAGACATTTATTCTCATCTAAGTGCAGAGTAACCTGCCTATACCTAATGCCAGCCAATGTTGGTGTCAAATGCAAACTTATTCATCACAGTCCCCACAAATTACCCCCTCCGCCCACCCTCCACATTCATGAGTACCACAAATAATATGGGACATAGCACTGATCGCTGTGGTACACCCACCGGACACTGGTCTCCAGCCACACAGACAGCCTTCTACCACCATGCTCTGTCTTCTGCCACGATGACAATTTTGGATGTAACTTGCCAAGGCACCATGAGACTTTACTTTGTTTCAATTTCCCATGTGGGACTTTCTCAAGATCTTGCTAAGAATCAAGATGAATGGCTTTCTTGAAAATGTGTCACTCAAATCTGTTAGGCAAGACTACCCTCTGAGAAAGTTCATGCTGTCTCTCCCTGATCAAACCTGGCCTTTCCAAACGGAGATTGATTTGCTCCTTCCCTACTTTTTTCCAATACTTTCCATGACACTGATCTGATATTCACTGTGGGACCACACCAGCTGTTCTCCATCCCTCTGGCACCACATCAGTGACAAAAGCTGACTTAAAACTTTTGGTCAGGCCTTTTCCTCTGTCGTCTCTCCCACAGTGTCCTGTGACACAAGTCATTCAGACCAGGGAATGTGACCAATTGCATACCAACTAAAACCATCCACCCCTTCTCACATTTTATACCAATCTGTTGAAGAACTTCATAGTCCACCTTCCTGAATGCTGTACTTGCACCCTCCTTCTCCCAAGTAAAACAGATGTGAATCGCTCATGTAAGGATCTGCCAATGGTCATCAGCTTCACACACAGATTGCCTTGGTGGTTTTTAATGGGCTCTAATTGCTCCCTGGTTCTCTGCTCTGCTTGATGTGCATGTGGAATATTTTGGGATTCTTCCTAATCTTGCCTGCCAGCACTTATATCCATGTCTCTGTGTTAGTCAGGCTCCTCTGCCGTGATCATGCCTCATTCTTTTGAACCTCTCAATAGCACAGGCCACGTTTCCTCATCAGACAGTTTTCCCTCCTGAGGAATTAATCTGGAGAATCTCCATTGTACTTTGTCTGTACTCAGCATATTCTTCCTCAGATCAGGAGACCAGAACACAACACTCCAGATATAGTTTCCCCAACACTCTCTACAACTGATGCAGGATGTATTTACTTCAATATTCCAAATCCCTTTCAATGAAGGCAAACCTAACTTTTATTTTTCCATTTGCACATGTTCTTGCCAATACTCTCATCTTTAACTTTATTTGCGAACTCACTGTGTGAGGTCTTCAAAAATCATCCGGAAAACACATCTATACCATCTCTCTGGTTCTCCATTGTCCATGTTTACAAGTAACATCTTCAAATAATTTGAAAAACATTTCTCAGTAATGATTTCCCTTTCATAAATGCATAATCATTCTCTCCAATTTTCCTGTTACATTCTAAATATCTAAGATCACATTCTTTATCATAGAATCTAACCGATTCCTGACCGTGGATAACAAGTTACCAAATCTGTAGGTCACCAATCTCCTTCTTCTTCCCTTCTCAAATAGTCGGATTAAGTTCATAACATTCCGGTTATCCAAGAGTTTTGGCCAGTAGCATTGATTTTCCTGTTCCTTGGAGGCTGCCTGACCTGCTCTGCTGTTCCAGCTTCACATTTGTTGACTCTGACTTCCAATATATGCAGTCCTTATTGTCTCCCAGGTTAATCACCTTCCACTTACCCAGAATGGACTCCTGCCTTTGCGAATGACCAGAGTAAAACACAATGCTGTCCAACGCAATCAATGTTTCTATTGCTGCTTTCTCCGGAATTCTGGGATGAAGTACATTTCGTCTGTCAGACTTAGCAATGCTTAATCCAGCTTTGTTTCCAAATCCTACCTCCTCCCTGATAAGGAAGGGTTTTATTTTCTTTATTTGCACAAGGCCCACAGTCACTTGGTGTTTCTGGGGGATTTCCTGAATCTTACTCCATGAAGACAGACACAAAGTAGCTGTTTATTTTCCCAGTAATTTCCATGTTCTCTACAATAATTTATCCTGTCCACACATTCACTACTCCACATTGGACTTTGTTTTCCTTTTCCCTTCAAATAGCGATGGAAGCTTTTTGTCCATTTGTTTGTATCTTGTCTGCATTCACATTCTCCCTTTGATTTTCCGAGCAGTTTCTTGGTCCTCCTTTGCTGGGTTCTAAATTTCTCTGAATTCACTGTCATAAAATGATACCTAATATTTTAATTAGCCTCTTCCTTTAATGTAATAATAAATATTAATGTTTTAAAAACAGTTCACATCACAGAAGAAGATGTTCTGGAGGCTTTCAGGAATACAAAGATGGGACTGGGTCCAATGCATCCCACTCAAGATGTGCACAGTCAGGGAGGGAATTACGGGGCCCCTTGCAAAATGTTTTCATCATCTATAACTACGAGTGAGGTGCCTGATGACTGGGCAGTGTCTAATATTGTGCCTTTGTTTCAGAAGGGTTATAAGGAGAACTATCGAACCTGTGAGACTGACATCTGTTGTGGTTAAATTGTTGGAGGTGAGCTTAAAAACTAAGGTTTTTGGATATTTATGGAGGCAGAATTTGATTCAGGATAGTTGGCATCCTTTTGTATGAGGAAAATTGTGTCTTGCAAATGTAATTAAGTTTTTTGAAGAAGTTATCTAAAAGGTGGATGAGGGCAGAGCAGTAGATGTTGTTTACATGGACTTTAGTAAAGTTTTTGACCAGGTTCCACAAAGTAGACTAATTAGTGAAGTTCGATCACATGGGATTCAGAGTGATCTTGCCACTTGGTTACAAAACTGGATTAACGTCAGGAGACAGAGTAACGGCAGAGGATTGTTCACCCATAGAGGGCAGTATGTCAGGAGTCTGCGCTCTGTTGTTGCCGTCCTTGGAAAATAGATGCTGAGTTGTTGCAACTGACAGCAGCTGGAGTAGGTTGAGGCCTAGAGTCTTGGAGATTCTGGCCTGGACACTAATTTCTTGGAGGGGCTGAACATTTATAGTGAGTGGCTGTATGTTGGAGCCTGGGGCCTGGAACTATTTGGAGCCTGGACCATCTCCTCATTGCTGCTGCTTTGTGACTGTAACCTATTGCTGCCAGGGACTATTGCTCTGGGCATTGGGGAACAACTGCTTTGCACCTGTGGTTTGGGTAGCAGGTCAGGGCATGGTTGCCTGGGCGACTGGACTGGCAGGTCAAGCCTAACAGGACTCTCTCAGTTTCCTTTACTGACTATTTGTGTGAGGAGAGGTGTTGGTCTTGGTTTGGGAGGGGCGACGGTGATCACAGGACTCTGTAAAACAACACCCAGGGTGGGGCCCAGTCATTCCTAGTGGGGGTGGATGCATCTTCCACCTCCCCCACCAGCCCTTCCTGGGGCATCGTCACCCTTTCCTTATTTAAAAAAAACACAGCTCGGGACGAAATGTTACATTCACCCCAACATGACCATTAAGACCAGTCAGCGGCCTTGGTGGGGCTAGTCTGGGTCCCCCACCATTGTCACTACATCAAAGATGTAGGGAAGGCAGTGTTCTTCCTGAAGACTGAGCAGGTGGTGCAACTCACCCTGGAGAAGGGCCTTACTGTCACTAGGATGTTATTGCGTGTTGACCCTCTGGAGGTAATTTCCCAGAGGATCATTTTGACGAACATCCTGGCCTTTGTTCCATTTGATTTACTTCCATCGCACCTTCACCAGCTCGGGGAGATGATGTCGGGGATGGTGTCAGTACTGATTGGTCTAAAGGAGGTCTTTGTTTACCAGGCATTCTGGTCAGTGAAGGCTGTGCGGTGTCATGCCTGCAAGGAGGTGGGACTACTCTGGAGGAACTGGTCTGCCTTGAAGACCGCTGCCAACACCCAAGCGACCAATCATGATCAGTGAGTGAGCAGATGGTTCCTCCATTTGCAGTGCCCTCTGTGTGTGGAGGGGGAAAAGAGTCCCTCCCCCACTCAGTAAGTTAGTTCTCATTCTTTTGTTGTTGCTGGTAACCCATTCATAGCTAGCCTCAACGTCAAAGGCAGCAGGAAGGCCGAGCGCAGATATCATATCCTTCGCTCCTCAGGGAATGAATCTACACAGTGAGCCTCCTGCAATAAATCCTGACTGTATCAGGAGACAAAGCTACATGGCTCCTGGAGTGGCAGGGAAGGGTCTTCCTGAGTCACTGGCCTCCAATTCTGGAGGGCTGGCTATCTTGTTGGCCTCTTTTCCCAGCTGGAGATCTTGAGGGTCAAGGTGACCCAGCCATCTGCTCCAACTCATGGTTCATTTCAGAGGCTCAATGATTCACTTCATGAAGGTATCTGCAGCTTAGATGGTGCATGAGCATTTAGGACAAGGAAGCATCTAGTCTTCTTCCTCCATCAGTGAGGGGGAGCCCATCCTTCTCAGGGAACATTTAAATTGCCCTCTCAGGAGGAGGGGCCATGGAGATACCCAGAAGAGCTCAGCATCGATGGGCAAGTTGAGAGACTTGGTAGATGCCTGGTGAAATGTACACTGGATTCCATTGCCATCAACTTTGTGAGGCCTGGGGTTGGAGTGTCCAGGACTGACCGTCTGTACATTTTCAGGGCGTACACCTTCTGTGTTCTGAAGGCCTCGATGTGTCAGGAGGTGATCTCCGGTGACAACCTGGTGCGAGTGGAGCTCAGTCCGTTCCATACCTGGGCGAGGTCGGGGTATTGACACTTCAACACCCTGCTGTTGGGGCACAAGCTGTTCTGGGACTTGTTTTGCTACTTCAGGACTGGCTGGAGAGGGAAGCAGGGGGAGCTTCCCCTCCTTGAGGGATGTCAGCAAGACTCACATCCATGTCTTCTGTCAGGGGTGCACATGGGTGTCAATGAAAAGTTGGAAATCCAGGATCATGGAGTTGGAGAAGGAGGTGTTTGATCCAGAGTTATGTTGCGGTCAGCCGGACATGGACCTGGCCCTATGGGATGGTGCATGAAGAGCAGAAGGCTGTGCCCCAGGGTCTGGATCCCTTTGGGTCCTGGAGTGCGTACATGAGTTCGTGAATCCAGTTCCATTGGGATCTTGACCGCGGCTCCCATTTCTTCTACTCGCTGGAAAAAAGGCATGGGCTCCACCAGCAGCTCCTTGTGCTGCTAACTGCTGATGATCCCTTGTCTCAGATAGAAGTGGCATCAGGGCCCAAGTCAGGGTCTATTCCTGCTCTGTTCTCTCCAGATCTGTCCAGCGAGGAAGCTGACAAGGTTCTGTGGGACAACCTGCCGCAGGTCAGCTGTAATGGTGCCAAGAAACTCAATGCCCCTCAGAGCTTGGAGGAACTAACCGGTGCCCTCCAGCATTTTTACAGAAACAGGACCCCAGGGGCTGGCGGGAAGTTCCTCAGGGCATTCTGGGATGTCCTGGGGGGGTGGGGTGGAGGTGAAAATGTGTGAGTCCTGGAGGTATGGTCCTTTCTTGGGGCAGGGTCACCACCAGTCTGTTATCTAAGAAGGGGACCTCTGTTTGTTAAAGATCTGGATCATCCACAATAACATCTTCTTGGGACGGAATGTGATCGATTATTCCCAAAGGATTGGCCTGTTGCGTATTTTTCTCCTTTGATCAGGGAAAGATGTTTAACAGAGTGGATCGAGAGTATCTGCTCAGGACACTGTGAGCTTTTATGTTCGGAATGTGCAGGTCACTCAGACCTGACTCTGTACACTGCCGCAGAGTGTCCGGGAAAGGTTAACAGGTCCCCGAAGGTAGCCTTGTGCTTTGGGAGAGCAGTGGGTCAGGCCTGTCCCCTGTATAGGCCGGTTTTCCTCTCTCTGCATGGTCCCACTCCTGTATAGTTTACATTAAGCTGCTTTCAGGTATGGCTCTGCATGGGCTGGGGCTCGAGCTGGGTTTTCTTGGTGTACACCGATGACTCACTCCTCATGTTCACAGAGCTGCAGAGGATGGGAAAGTGCAAGGAGGTCCACTCAGCAATGTCCTCTGCAAGGATCACCTGGAGCAAGGCGCTTGGACCATTTGGTCGGACTGTGACAGATGGACGCCCTGCCAGATGAGCTCCGGTGCTTCAGGGGGAATTACCACTCACCTCCTCGACCTGGGAGTCTTTCATTGGCCAGCTGAGGAATCCTGGCTGGCAAATTGGCCCATGTTGGTGACCCAGGTAACCACTCGCCCAGCACAGAAGACAGGACTGCTCTGAATGTTGTCTTACAGGGCATGAGTGATGGCCAGAAACCAGCTGGTGGCTGCCATGTTGGGTACCGGCTGGTCACATTGGCCCCTCCCCCTAGCTTTGTCACCCACCCCATACAGATAAATCTCACTGGGGATTTTCTGGGCCTAGGGGGTAACACCAGGTCACTGCTGCGGTTCTGGGTCTCCTGCTTGAGGAGGGTGTTCAGGCGCTGGTGTGAGTTTGTACCCATAACTTTCCACCTTCAGACCCTGCAGCGATACCTTCACATCGAGCCTCCTCCAAGATGGTGGGCCCTGATCATGTATTTCTTCTGACAGGTGTGCGGCCTCTGTTAGGACATGTAGTTCCTTTCCGAGCAGTGGTCCCAGACTTGGGTCTTGTTCCAGGAATTGCCTGTCTTCTACCTGGACCTGATCACAGTCTGGGATACAGTTGGCTCACACCGGAGCTCTCCCTCTATGGCAGTATCGGCTCTCATCAGGGAACCGCTGCTCGGGAACAGGTTCCTCCTTGAACATGGATTGTGCTGGCTGAGGGAGGAAAGAACTTGGGGTGCAGGGTTGGACAGCAGAGGAGCAGGCCTGTTAACGCCGGCACAACTGACTGCAAAGGCATCAGTCCATCTCCAGTTCACGATCCGAGCTATCCATAACCTCCAGACAAGGCACTCGGCCGTGACACCTCATACACACTCGAGGTGACTCAGGCATGTGGTGGGCTTCCCGAAGAACTTCTAACTTCCTGTCCATCCAGAATTCAAGATTGGGCCCATTCCACAGACCCTCCCTTGTACTGCGGTGCCCCACCATCTGAGCAATCTCAGGGATATCCTCCTTTAACTGCGTTTGTTAACCATCGTGAGTCACCTTTTCCTTTTGCCGTTTGCACTTTGGAGGGATCTGTGTATATTCTATATCTTACCAAGACTGGTACACAGGGAAATCTGGAGGCTCATGAGCCCGCAGGCTCCTGTTCCCCAGGAACGGAAGAAGTTGACTCACTCCTGACCTGCATGTTATCCTGGCAGAGAAAGGTAGTTGGCTTCTTCCAAACAGAAATATAGGAATGAGTTGCAGGAGTGGGCCAATCAATAAAATCTTGGCTGATCTGATTGTGACTCCTCATTCTATTTTACAGAGTTTCCTCTCTCTCCAGCTTCTGCTTTGTTGGTCAGGTTACAGATCCAGATGCTGTAACTACAGTCACCATGACTTATCAGGAGTGGGTCACTAAATCCTCTGGTCTGCCTGAATGTTCACTGCAGCTTTGGAGTGGCATGGTGGCTCAGTAGTAGCACTGCTGCTTCACAGCACCAGGAACCCAGGTTCTAGTCCACCCTTGGGGACTGTCTGGGTGGGGTTTGCACATTCTCCCTGTGTCTGTGTGGATTTCCTACCACAGTCCATAGATGTGTGAGTTAAGTGGATTGGCCACACTATATTGCTTATCGTGTCAGGGATGTGCAGGCTCAGTGGATTTGCTATGGGACATGCAGGGTTGCAGGTTTAGGGGTGGTGGCCTATTCTTCAGAGGGTCAGTGTGGACTTGATGGACTGAATGGCCTGCTTCCACACTGAAGGGATTTTATGATTTGAGAACACAATCTTGAGGAAAGTATAATTAAATCAAATACCTCTCAACTCAAAGTTAGAAGCCTGGTCTAAATCAATACCGTCGAGGGGAATCCTCATGTTACTGAACGCATGGTCAGCAGAGAGTTACTAACACAGGCATTCCATGGACAGGCACAGAACAAGTTTCAAAGACGTGTCTCAAAGCTGCTGAAATCCCCTTGGCGATCTGGATACAGAATTGGCTGGCCCATGGAAGACAGAGGCTGGTGGGAAATGGGAAGTATTCAGCCTGGAGCTTGGTGAACAATGGTGCTCCACAGGGATCCATTCTGAGACCTTTGCTCTTTGTGATTTTTGTAAACGATCTGGATGAGGAAGTGGGAGGGTGGATTAGCAAGTTTGCTGATGACATGCAGGTTGGTGCAATGGTGAACAGTATGGAGGGCTGTGGTAGGTTGCAATGGGGCATTACCAGGATGCAGAGCTGGGCTGATAAGTGGCAGATGGAGTTCAACCTGGAAAAGTGTGAGATGATTCATTTTGGAAGTCAATATTGAATATAGAATACAGGGTTAAAGGCAGGATTCTTGGCAGGAACAGAAGGAGCTTGGGTTCTGTGTCCATAGATCCCTCAAAGTTGTCACCCACGTTGTTGGGTTGTTAAGAAGCTGGATGGTGTGTTTGCTTTCATTAGCAGGGGGATTGAGTTTAAGAGCCATGAGGTTATGCTGCAGCTCTACACATCCCTGGTTAGAACATACTTGGAATATTGTGTTCAGTTCTGGTCGACTCATGATGAGAAGGATATGGAAGTTTCTGGAAAGGGTGCAGTGAAGATTTATCAGGATGCATGCCTGAACTGGAGGGCATGTCTTATGAAGAAATGTTGAGGGAGCTAGGGCTTTTCTTATTTGAGCAAAGAAGGATGATAGAGTTGTGCAAGATGATGAGAGGCAATGAAAGAATGGATAGCCAGAGACTTTTTCCCAAGGTGGAAATGGCTATCACAAGGGTGAATCATTTTAAGGTAATAGAGGAAGGATTAGGGGAGATGTTAGAGGTCGATTCTTTACACAGAGTGTGGTGGGTGTGTGGAATGCACTGCCAGCGGTGGGAATAGAGTCAGAGACATTAGGGACATTTAACCGACTCTTGTAGAGACACATAGAAGATAGAACAATGAAAGTATGTCACTTAGTTTGAACTTAGGGTGGAAAAAAAGTCGGCACTACATCAAGGGCTGAAGGCCTGCCCTGTGCTGTACTGTTCTAGGTTTTATGTTAACAGCACAAGTTCAATCCCTACACTGGCTGAGATCACCATGAAATTCCCACCTTCTCAATCCCGCCCCTCCACTGGTTAAACTCACGACCAACTGTGTCTCTGAGAGAGCAGCCCTATGGTTCACTGGGACTAAAGCAACTTTACTGAAGGAATATAATCCAAGTCAGGATTGTGAGTGGTTTGGAAGGGAACATGCAGGTCATGGTGTTCTCATGCATCTACTGCCTTTGTCTTTAGGAAGGTAGTGGCCATAGATGTTGAAGATGATGTCTACGGAGCATTGTTGCTTATTGTCAATGACACTCAATGCTGCTACTGAACGCTGGTTGTGGATGGACTGAATGTTTGTAGATGTGGTGCCAATCAAACTGGTAACTTCATCGTAAAAGAGAAAATGTTGGAAAAACTCAGCAGGTCTGTTGTAACTGTGAAGAGAGAAAGAGAATGAATGTTTCTAGTCCAACATGACTCCTGATCAGCACTGTTCTGAAGAAGAATTATATTGGACTCCAAAGGTTAACTCGATATTTCTCTCCACAGGTGTTACCAGGTTTGCTGAATTTCTCCTGCACTTTCTGATTTCATTTCGGATTTTGGGTGTCTGCAACATTGTGCTTTTCTATGGCTGCTTGGTCATGCTGGGATCCCATTTCCTGAGGGATCTTGGAGATATTTCCATCCAGGCAAGTGGGGAATATTCCATCACACCCCTGACGTGTGCCTTGGAGATGGTGGAGAGGCTTTTGGAGCCATGAGGTACATCCCTCACTGCACTGACCTTGCCCCCTGACCTCCTCTTATAGCCACATTGTAAATCCGTTTCATTTTCAGCTCAATGTAACTCCCAGGTTGTTGATCTTAGGGGATTCAGGAACAGCAAAGCCATTGAATGTCAAAAGGCATTATTTAGATGATTGAAGATAGTAATTGTTTTGTACTTGTGTGGCCGAATATTCATTGTTATTTGTCAGCCCGGGCCTGGAAGTTGCCAGGATCTTGCTGCAGAGCCACATGGAGAGCTTCAGTATCTGAGGAGGGAAGAATGCTGCTGAACATTGTGCGAGTATTAACGAATCCTCGGACTCATGACATTCTGCCTGAGGGAAGGTCAGTTATACAGTCCCTAAAGATAGTTAGGGCTAGGACACAATCTTGAGGACCTCCTGCTGTGAGGGCCTGGAGCTTAGATGGCTGACCTCCATAAACCACACTAATTGCTGTGGGTCTGGAGTCACATGTAGCCCAGAGAAGACAAGGACAGGCCTAATCCCTAAAGGGCGTTAGAGAACCAGATGGGTTTTAACAACAATTGACAAGGCTTTCATCGTCAGATTAGAATCATAATTCCACGTGTTTCAGTTGAAGTTCTGCCATCTGTCATTGATAGGATTTGACCCAGGTCCACGATAATAGTTGGGAAGTATCTGAATATGAGTTAATTCGATGGCTGGCTTCCTGGCTCATTTAGAATCCAACTTGACATTTCTAACCGAATTACAAAATAAAGGCTTAAGTTTTATTATTTATCATTGAGTGTCATATTAATTTATCATTATTTGGTTCCTAGAAAACAGAAATATAGCCAGACTTAGTGAGGGCTGCCAACTACATTAATCTGAATCCTACCTGAACAAGTGAGAGATCCCCCAATCTGATTCTGATTGAGATAGCTTCGCACATTCACTCAGTTCGAAGTTTGAAGGAACTGTAGATGAACAGAGTGAATGGTTTTCCCATGCAAGGTGTTATGTATTTACGTGTGTGTGTGTGTGTGTGTCCAACTCATCCAGGCTGACCAAATATCACAAACTAATCTAGTCCCATTTGCCAGCACTTGTCCCATATCCCTCTAAGCCCTTCCTATTTATAGAGTCATAGAGATGTACAGCATGGAAACAGACCCTTCGGTCCAACCTCTCCATGCTGGCACAGATATCCCAACCCAATCTCGTCCCACCTGACAGCACCCGGCCCATATCCCTCCAAACCCTTCCTATTCATATACCCATCCAAATGCGTCTTAAATGTTGCAATTCTACCATCCACCACCACTTCCTCTGGCAGCTCATTCCATACCCGTACCACCCTCTGTGTGAAAAAGTTACCCCTTAGGTCTCTTTTATATCTTTCCCCTCTGACCCTAAACCTATGCCCTCTAGTTCTGGACTCCCCAACCCCAGGGAAAAGAGTTTGTCAATTTATCCTATCCATGCCCCTCATAATTTTATAAACCTCTATAAGGTCACGCCTCAGCTTCCGACACTCCAGGGAAAACAGCCCCAGCCTATTCAGTCTCTCCCTCTAGCTCAGATCCTCCAACCCTGGCAACATCGTTGTAAATTTTTTCTGACACCTTTCAAGCTTCACAACATCTTTCCAATAGGAAGGAGACCAGAATTACATGCAATATTCCAACAATAGCCTAACCAATGTCCTGTACAGCCACAACATGACATCCCAACTCCTGTACTCAGTACTCTGACCAATAAAGGAAAGCATGCCAAATGCCTTCTTCACTATCCTATCTACCTGCGACACCACTTTTAAGGAACTATAAACCTGCACTTCAAGGTCTCTTTGTTCAGTAACACTCCCTAGGACTTACCATTAAGTGTATAAGTCCTGCTAAGATTTGCTTTCCCAAAATGCAGCACCTCGCAGTTATCTGAATTAAACTCCATCTGCCACTTCTCAGCCCATTGGCCCATCTGGTCCAGATCCTGTTGTAATCTGAGGAAACCCTCTTCACTGTCCATTACACCGTCAATTTTGGTGTCATCTGCTAACTTACTAACTGTACCCCTTATGCTCGCATCCAAATCATTTATGTAAATGACAAAAAGTAGAGGGCTCAGCACCGATCCTTGTGGCACTCCAGTGGTCACAGGCCTCCAGTCTGAAAAACAACCCTCCACCACAATCCTCTGTCTTCTACCTTTGAGCCAGTTCTGTATCCAAATGGCTAGTTCTCCCTGTATTCCATGAGATCTAACCTTGCTAATTGGTCTCCCATGGGGAACCTTGTCGAACGCCTTACTGAAGTCCATATTGATTACATCTACTGCTCTGCCCTTATCAATCTTCTTTGTTACTTCTTCAAAAAACTCAATCAAGTTTGTGAGACATGATTTCCCATGCACAAAGCCATGTTGACTATCCCTAATCAGTCCTTGTCTTTCCAAATACATGTACATCCTGTCCCTCAGGATTCCCTCCAACAACTTGCCCACCACTAAGGTCAGGCTCACTGGTCTATAGTTCCCTGGCTTGTCTTTACCACCCTTCTTAAATAGTGGCACCACGTTTGCCAACCTCCAGTCTTTCAGTACCTCACCAGTGACCATCGATGATACAAATATCTCAGAAAGAGGCTCAGCAATCACTTCTCTAGCTTCCCACAGAGTTCTCATGTACACCTGATCAAGTCCTGGGGATTTATCCACCTTTAACTGTTTCAAGACATCCAGCACTTCCTCCTCTGTAATCTAGACATTCATACACCCATCCAGATGGCTTTTAAATGTTGTAATGGTACCAGCCTTCACCACTTCCTCTGGCAGCTCATTCCATACCCACACCAACCTTTGCTTGAAAACGTTGCTCCTTAAGTCCCTTTTAAATCTTTTCCCTCTTATCCTAAATCTATGCCCCCTAGCTCTTGATTCCCCCAACCCAGGGAAAAGACCTTGTCTATTTACCCTATCCATGCCCTTCATGTTTTTATAAACCACTGTAAGGTCACCCCTCAGCCTCCAACACTCCAGGGAAAACAGCCCAGCCTATTCAGTCTCTCCCTGCAGCTCAAAACCTCCAACTCTGGTAACATTCTTGTAAATCCTTTCTGAATCCCTTCAAGTTTCACAATATCCTTTCTGTAGGATGGAGACCATAATGTGTGTAAAATATCTGACATTCTTCTGCATTATGTTATTTTTTTAACAACACTATCTTTCACTTAGCCTGAAACAATTTTCTAATGTGTTTATTTGAAGAATTGGAATTCAAGACCAAGGCAGAGGGTGATGGTGGAGGGTTATTTTGCAGAGGCCTGTGACCAGTGAGTGCCTCAGCTAGGTCCACTACTTTTCATCATTTATATAACTGATTTGGATGTGAGGTATAGTTAGGACGTTTGCACATGACACCAACATTGGAGGTGTAGCGGACCATGAAGAGGTTAACCTCAGATTAAAATGGGATCTTGACCAGATGGGCCAATGGGCTGAGAAGTGGCAGATGGAGTTTAATTGAGATAAATGCAAGATGCTGCATTTTGGGAAAGCAAATCTTAGCAGGACTTATACATTTAATGGTAAGGTCCAAGGGAGCGTTGCTGAACAAAGAGACCTTGGAGTGCAGGTTCATAGCTCTTTGAAAGCAGAGTCGCAGGTAGATAGGATAGTGAAGATGGCATTTGGTATGCTTTCCTTTATTGATCAGAGTATTGAGAACAGGATTGGGGAGGTCATATTGCGGCTGTACAGGACATTGGTTATGCCTCTGTTGGAATATTGCGTGCAATTCTAGTCTCCTTCCTATAGGAAAGATGTTGTGAAACTTGAAAGTGTTCAGAAAAAAATTATAAGAATGTTGCCAGGGTTGGAGGATTTGAGCTAACCAGGGTGGGGCTGTTTTCCCTGGAGTGTCGGAGGCTGAGGGGTGACCTTATAGAGGTTTATAAAATCACGAGGGGTATGGGTAGGATAAATAGACACAGTCTCTTCCCTGGGGTCGGGGAGTCCAGAACAAAGAGGGCATGGGATTAGGATGAGAGGGGAAAGATATAAAAGAGACCTAAGGGGCAACGTTTTCACACAGAGTACCTGTATGGAATGAGCTGCCAGAGGAAGTGGTAGAGGCTGGTACAATTGCAACATTTAAAAGGCATCAGGATGGGTATATGGTTATGAAGGATTTGGAGGGATATGGGCCGGATGCTGGCAGGTGAGGCGAGATTGGGTTGAGATCTCTGGTTGGCATGGACGAGTTGGACCGAAGGGTCTGTTTCCATGCTGTATATCTCAATGACTCTATGACTGTTTGAACACAATTTTCCCCAACCTAGGATGGGAATAGCATTGGGAAGGAAAACTCCAAAATAAACATCACTCTCAGCTTCTCTTCAGCAGATTTATATATGATGTGAGCAGATATCCTCAGTTTGGGGGAGCTTAAATGTAGACAGACCCCAAGGTCTGGAGGAGTTGTATCCAAGGAGACAAGGGAGGAATTTACAGGGACTCTGACCCAAATCTTTAATTCCTCTCCGGCCACAGGGAAGGCGCCAGGGGTTTGGAGGGCAGTTGGTGTGTTTCCACCTTTCAAGAACAGTGGTAGGGATTGACCAGGAATAACAGAGCAGTGAGTGTTCATCAGTGTCAGGGCAACTATGAGAGAAAATTCTGACACAAAGAATTAATCTCCATTCTGAGAGGCAAGGTCTGATCATAAAATAAAACCTGAACGAACTGCAGAGCTGTAAATCAGCAATAAAAACAGAAATTGCTGGAAAAGCTCAGCAGGTCTGCAGCATCTGTGGAGAGAAATCAGAGTTAATGTTTGGGATCGACTGGCCCTTCCTCAGACCTGATGGTAGTTGGGAACATGTCAGCTTGTTGTGCAGATCCAAAATGGCGGCAGAGTAAGATGCTCCAGCCAGAACTCCTCTGCTCCACCTGTTCTTTTTTTCCATTTCTTTCTTCTTTTTTTTCTCCTTTTTCCCTTCTTCCTGATTTTTTTTCAACTGATGACTTCAACTTACCTGGAGCATGTATGGTGGTGGCATCTCGCTGGAGATGATGGCTAATGATCCTCTGGATATGGTTGTTGGTGGGATGGTAGGTAAGGACAATGGGAACCCTATCTCTGTTGGAGAGGGAAGAGAAGGGGTGCGGACTGAAGTACAGGAGATAGGTTGGACCCGCTGAGGGCCCTGTCAACAACCGAGCTGGGGAAGTCTTTGTTAAGGGGGATGGTGGCAAAGTTGGCATCATCGGAACATATGTGATGGAGATAGAGGAAGTTGGATAATGGAATACAGCCTTTGCAAGATACAGGATGTGAGGATGTATAGACAAGGTGTTTATGGTGGACATTGGTGGCTCGTCTATCCCATGAAATATAAAAAGAAATGTTAAGGAAGGGAAATGAGAAGTCAGAGAATCGGGGTATTTGTGTGTGTGTGTGTTTATGTGTATGTGTTTGTGTCTGTGTCTGTGTGTGCGTATGTGTGTGTGTATGTGTGAGACTGTATGTGCGTGTGTTTGTTTGAGTGCCTGTGAGTGTGTATCTGCATCTGTGTGTGTGAGTCTTTGTGGTGTATCTGTGTGTGTGTCTGTCTCTGTCTGTGTGAGTCTGTGAGTGAGTGTGTGTATGTGTGGATATCTGTGTGTGTGTGTCTGTGTTTGTCAGTATGTTTGTGAGTGTGTGTGTATCTGTCTGTGTGTGTGTGTGTGCATGTCTGTGTGTGTGTGCATGTCTGTGTGTGGGTGTGTCTGTGTGTGTAGTGTGTGTGTGTGTGTTTGTGAATGTGTGTGTGTCTATCTGTCTGTGTGTGTATTTGTGTGTCTGTCTGTGTGTGTGGCCACACACACACACACACATACACACACTTATTACACACACACACACATTCACACACTGGGACTCAATTCCCCTCACTGGCCTCTGCACTGGGACTCGATTCCCCTCACTGACCTCTGCACTGGGACTCAGATAGGAAACATGCCTTTACATATTGAGGCAGAGATTATCAGAGCAGGGAGGGTCCTGTTGGAGCTCTACAGGCATTTGGATTGGCCACAGTTGGAGTATTGTGTGCAGTTCTGGTCACTGCACCAAGGGATGGATGTGATTTCACTGGAGGGAGGGGAAAGGACATTCACCAGAACATGGCTTGGGCTGCAGCAGTTTCGCTGTGAAGGGAGAGGCTGGATAAGCTCGGGCTGCTTTCTTTAGAGCAGAGATCGGGGTATATAAGACCAAGGGGGATGTGGATAGGGTGAATGGTAAGCTGTTTTCCCACTTAGTCAGAGGGCAATAAACAAGGTGGTGTAATTTTAAGCTGAATGGCAAATGGTTTGGAGGGGACATGCCACCCAGAGGATGGTCGGGGCCTGTGCTGCATTGTCCAGGAGGGGAATTGTGGGAGAAATCCTCAAAACCTTCACAAAGTACTTGGACAAACACTGAAAGGTCATAACATTCACTATGGACTAAGTGCTGGGGACTGAGACTTGTGTTGCTTTCAGTGTAATTTTGGAGCAAAGGGGACATTTACCCTGTACAATGACATCAATTTGAATGTAAGGTTCTGATTTTTGTTTTGTCTTTGTTTTGAGAAAATGTGACCGAGTGGAAGTTCCAGCTGTTGGTGTGGTCGGTATCAGCTTCAGTTCTGTGTTAGAGTGCTCCACAGATAGAATTTCCCAAATCAGTGTGTAACTGGATTAACAAGGAAAGCTGTGGGATAACAGTGTGCAGTAGAACAGCTCTCAAGGAGCTCAACAACATGAGGTATTAAATGACTGAATAACCTCAGCAGAATGAAGGTCATCACTGAAAAGAATATCAAAAGATATTCAGATCTTGATGGGACTGATAGTGAGTGAAATAAGACAAATTGGAATGAACATTTGAGACCTAACAGGATCAGATTAATCCAGTCTTTGGGGTATTCAAATCCAGACGCAAATCTCAATGCAATCACATCATTAAAATAAACCTGTTGTCGTAACTTGTTTGTTAAAAATGATATTAAAAAGTTTGAAGATATAATCATGGTTTCCCAGTGGAGATACCACACAATATAAAACAAAGTCTCTGGAACTGTGTCAGCTCCATCTCCGAGAGAATTCTCCAATTCCAACAGATTGCCAGCAGCAGGAAGGGAAAGGTTGTGTCACAAACAACGAAATGCATCTTCTCAGGGAAAGGGTGAATCAGGTGTTTGACACCATCCTCGCTGTCATTGGTGTTCCTGGTAAGTCTTGTAACAACTTAGCTCATACAAAACTCTGCATTGAATCATCCTTATTCCTGTAGCCATTCCCCTCAACAATGAGTATACCGTTTTGGATACTGTTGAGGGGGGGAGGGGTATGACTTAACAGGGGAAAGCTGTTGGGCACCTGCTGCTCAGAAGGGAGGGGGGAAGAGGAGCAGAGCAGTAGTCATTGGGGACTCGATAGTTAGGGGGACAGATAGGAGGTTCTGTGGGGACAAGAAAGACCCAAGGTTGGTGTGTTGCCTCCTGGGTGCCAGGGTCCATGATGTCTCTGATCGTGTTTTTGGGATCCTTTGGGGGGAGGGAGAGCAGCCCCAAGTCGTGATCCACATTGGCACCAACAACATAGGTCGGAAGAGAGATGGGGACTGAAGGCAGAAATCCAGGGAGCTAGGATAGAAGCTTAGGGCTAGGACAAACAGAGTTGTTTTCTCTGGTTTGCTGCCTGTGCCACGTGCCAGTGAGGTGAGGAATAGGGAGAGAAAGGAGTTGAACACGTGGCTGCAGGGATGGTGCAGGAGGGTTTAGGGTTTTTGGATAATTGGAGCTCTTTCTGGGGTAGGTGGGACCTCTACAAGCAGGATGGTCTTCATCTAAACCAGAGGAGTACCAATATCCTGGGGGGGAAATTTGCTAAAGCTATTAAGGTGGATTTAAACTAATACAACAGGTGGATGGGACCCAAAATTGTAGGACAGGTGCAGAAGAGGATGAGAGTAGGGAGTTCCCAAATCAAGTATCTGACATTGGCAAGTGAGAACCTGGCAAGTGAAGTGTGTGTACTTCAATGCGAGGAGCATCTGAAATAAAGTGGATGAACTGGCAGCTTGGGTTGGTACCTGGGACTTTGATGTTGTGGCCATTATGGAGACATGGATAGAGCAGGGACAAGAATGGCTGTTGCATGTTCAGGGATTCAGATGTTTCAGTAAGAACAGAGAAGATGATAAAAGAGGGGGAGGTGTGGTATTGTTGATCAGGGACAATATTACAGTTGTAGAAAAGATGTTTGGGGACTCGTTAACTGAGGTAGTAGGGGTAAAGATTAGATACAGGAAAGGAGAAGTCACCAAGCTGGGAGTTTTCTATAGGCCTCCGAATAATCCTAGAGATATAGAGGAAAGGATAGCAAAAATGATTCTCGATAGGAGTGAGAGAGGCAGGGTAGTTGTCATGGGGGACTTCAACTATCCAAATATTGACTGGGATCACTACAGTATGAGTACTATAGATGGGTCAGTTTTTGTCCAGTGTGTATGCAGGAGGGCTTCCTGACACAGTATGTAGACAGGCCTACAAGGGGCGAGCCACTTTAGATTTAGTAATGGGTAACAAGCCTGGCCAGGTGTTAGATTTGGAAGTAGGTGAGTACTTTGGAGACAATGATCACAATTCTGTCAGGTTTACTTTAGTGATGGAAAGGGATAGGTGTACTCCACCGAGCAAGAGTTACAGGTGGGGGAAAGGAAATTACGGTGCAATTAGGAAAGATTTAGGAAGCGTAGAATGGGGAAGGAAACTGAAGGGGATGAGCACATTAAAAATGTGGAACTTATTCAAGGAAAAGCTCCTGTGTGTCCTAGATAAGTATGTACCTGTCAGGCAGGGAGGAAGATATAGAATGCGTGAGTTGTGGTTTACTAAGGAAGTGGAATCCCTGGTCAAGAAGAAGAAGGCTTATGTTAGGACAAAATGTGAAAACTCAGTTAGGGCGCTTGAGGGTTACAAGGAAGTCAGGAAAGACCTAAAAAGAGAGCTCAGAAGAGCCAGGAGGGGACATGAGAAGGTGTTGGCGGATAGGATCAGGGTTAACCCTAAGGCTTTCCATAGGTACATCAGGAATAAAAGAATGACGAGAGTTCAATTAGGGCCAATCAAGGATAATAGTGGGAAGTTGTGTGTGGAGTCAGAGGAGATAGGGGAAGCACTAAATAAATATTTTTCGACAGTGTTCACTACAGAAAATGAAAATGTTGGCGAGGAAGATACAGAGATAGTTGCATCTAGACTAGAAGAGATTGAGGTTCACAAGGAAGAGGTATTAGAAATACTGCAGAGTATGAAAATAGACAAGTCCCCTGGGCCAGATGGGATCTATCCTAGGATCCTCTGGGAAGTAAGGGAAGAGATTGCCGAGCCTTTGACATTGATCTTCAAATCATCATTGTCTACAGGAATAGTGCCTGAGGACTGGAGGATAGCAAATGTGGTTCCCTTGTTCAAAAAGGGTAGTAGAGACAACCCTGGGAATTATAGACCAGTGAGTCTCACTTCAGTTGTTGGTAAAGTGTTGGAAAAGGTTATAAGAGAAAGGTTTATAACCATCTAGAAAAGAATAATCTGATCAGGGATAGTCAGCACGGTTTTGTGAAGGATAGGTCATGCCTAACGAATCTTATTGACTTTTTGACAAAGTGACCAAACAGGTAGATGAGAGTAAACCGGTTGATGTGGTGTATATGAATTTCAGCAAGCCGTTCGATAAGGATCCCCACAGTAGGCTAGTATACAAAATGTGGAGGAATGGGATTGTGGGAGACATGGCAGTTTGGATCAGTAATTGGCTTGCTGAAAGAAAACAGAGGGTTGTAGTTGATGGAACATGTTCACCTTGGTGTCCAGTTGCGAGCGGTGTACCGCAAGGGTCGGTGTTGAGTCCACTGCTGTTCATCATTTTCATAAATGACCTGGATGAGGGCTTAGAAGGGTGGGTTAGTAAATTTGTGGACAACACTAAGGTGGGTGGAGTTGTGGATAGTGACGAAGGATGTAGTAGGTTGCAGAGAGACATAGATAGGATGCAGAGCTGGGCTGAGAGGTGGCAAATGGAGTTTAATGTGAGCTGATACACTTTGGATGGAGTAATCGGAATGCAAAGTACTGGGCTAATGGTAAGCTTCTTGGGAGTGCAGATGAACAGAGAGATTTCAGTGTCCATGTACACAGATCCCTGAAAGTTGCCACCCAGATTGCCAGGGTTGTTCTGAAAGCATACAGTGCTTTGGCCTTTATTAATAGAGGGATTGAGTTCTGGTACCAGGAGGTTATGCTGCAGCTGTACAAAGCTCTGGTATGGCCACACTTGGAATATTGTGTACAGTTCTGGTCACCACATTGTAAGGAAGTGAAGCTTCGGAAAGGGTGCAGAGGAGATTTCCTAGGATGTTGCTGGTATGAAAGGAATATCTTACAAGGAAAGGCTGAGGGCCTTGAGGCTATTCTCGTTAGAGAGAAGAAGGTTGAAAGGTGACTTAATAGAGAAGTACAAGATAATCAGAGGGTTAGATAGGGTGGACAGGGAGAGCCTTTTTCCAAGTATGGGAACAGCAAACATGAGGGGACACAACTTTAAAGTGAGGGGAGATAGGTATAAGACAGATGTCAGAGGTAGTTTCTTTACTCAGAGAGTAGTAAGGGTATGGAGTGCTTTGCCTGCAATGGTAGTAAGTTTAAGTGCATTTAAGTTGTCATTGGACAGGCATATGGACGTACATGGAATAGTGTAGGTGGGATGGGTTTCAGATTAGTATGACAGGGCGGCGCAACATCGAGGGCCGAAGGGCCTGTCCTGCGCTGTAATGTTCTATGTTCTATGTTCTATCAACAATTGATAATAATATATTTCCGTTTAGGAAGGCAAATCCCACTGTCAGACAATAGTGTCCTCACTGACTGAGTTTAAAGTGAATAGTTTGTCAGTTCGGAGGCTCCTCAGTAATGTGCAGCATTGTGTGTTTCCCTATACTGTGCAGAATGGGTTTATACTGAGGCCACATTGATGGGGTTTGACTGAACACCGGCCCTGGCTGGTCTAGAAAGGGTTTCGGAAGACCACCCTCTCTCTGTGGTAGTTCACAGCCTGCTATTGGTCAGATGGGTTTTGTAACAGCCCACCTCGCAGTGACACCTGGTGTTTCCCATTCCTTGATGGAAAGGGATTGTGTTGGTGGATCTTGCTCAGGCAGCTCGCTCCAAATGGGAGCCCAGAGACAACAGGGCAATGGGTGGGTTCAGCAGGTCATTAGGAATGAGGAGACATTGGGGGCTGCAGATAGAGCGTGGTGCTGGAAAAGGCACAGCAGGTCAGGCAGCATCTCAGGAGGAAGGGAGTCAAGGTTTCAGGCAGGACTCTTCTTCAGGACAGTTACAGTGACCAATGTTGCATGAATTCAGGTTTTATTTGCTGAAGGCTGTGCTGTACCATCGTGGACAGGTGGGCAGAGTTAGGTCAAATGTTGAAGTTTTTCTGATTGTACCAGGTTGGATACTCACCACAATGTGATTGGATTCACTGCTGAATTACCTTCATGGTTCAGATCATCAGGATGTTCAGTCCTGTGCATGAGGGAGAGACTCAATGCCCTATCATTTGTTCATCCATAGTATAGAGCCCATCCTTCCTGGACACTGTGGGGTGATTCAGTGCCCTGATATAGAATTCTAGAGGCAAACTGAACAGACTCCAAAACCAAATACAGAAATTTTGCGATCAATGTCCATGTTAGGTATCTGCTATTTTTTGTTTTCCTGATCCCAGGTGTCTTTGTATGGATGCTGTGGGCTTATGGGAAATGTCAGCCAATTAGATTAACCTGTAAAGCAGCTGCGGAACCAAAACCACCTTGAGTACATGACTGTGTTTCTGTGAGTAATCTGCTCCTCATGTTCTTCCCTATGTCCTTTAAATGTGCAAATGATTCATTTAGAGAGTGTTTGCTGATGTGGTTCAGATTCTTTAAACTTCATATAACATGGAACAACAATTATCTTTGTGTGATTACCTACAGTCTAGGCTCAGGCACAAAGAATGTTTGATTAATAACTTAAAATCGATTTTTTCCTTTCTCTTACAGTATGTCTAGTGGTGATTATAATCTTAGCTCGGGGCAAATGTGGTCTTTCTACATGCAGCACTCGTTATCTGGTGGCCATGACAACATCAGATCTACTGTTCATTGTTTTTTGTATCATCCTTCACCGATTTCAACGTTATTATTATCCACTGTGTTTCCTGCAAATCACTCCTGTTTGTACTGTTCTCTATGTCCTCAACCGCTTGAGCATTGATTGTTCTGCATGGTTCACCATTGCTTTTTCCTTTGATCGATTTGTTGCCATTTGTTTACATGAGATGAAAATGAAGTATTGCACAGGAAAAACTGCAATGAGGGTTCTCACAACAATCTGCATCTTCTTTTGTTTAAAGAACATTCCCAACTCCTTTGTGTATAAACCTGGAAAAATGATCAAAGATGTTCCATGGTACTGTTATACCAGGTCTAGTTATTATGATGACCCTCGGTGGATAGGTTTTAGATATTTTGAGACTTTTTTAACACCAATGTTCCCATTCACTTTTATTGTCTTTATCAACATTCTGACTGTCAGACATATCTTCGAGGCCATTAAGGTGCGGAAGGAACTGAGAGGTCAGAGAAAAACAGAGAATGATCCAGAGGTAGAGAGCAGGAAGAATTCTGTGATTTTACTCTTTGCCATATCTGCCAGCTTCATACTTCTCTGGTTGTTGCATATTTTATATTTCTTTAATGCTGGTTATTCCTTGGATTCTGTTTCTTTTGGTCTCTTTGTTCAGATTGGATATATGCTGAGGAACTTAAGTTGCTGCACAAATGCACTTATTTATGTGGTGACACAGAAACATTTCAGAGACCAGTTAAAGTATACCATGACATATCCAGTTAGAACAATAATTCAATTGGTGAATCAATCCAAGTAACTGAGAGCCAACATTAGGTGCAGCAGATAACGGAAGGAGGAGTCCACGTGAGGAATGGACCGAAAGGAGAAGGAGGAGCAGCAACATGATAACTCTCCTTTCCTAATGGTCAAGGAATGACTCCATCTGAGGAGCAAAATGACAGAGACTGGAGATGTAAAGCCAGTGTAAAGTGCTTTTAGTAATCAGCAACAATTAGTAGGAAGTGGAAGAACAAAAGTAAAACCCAAAAGATGAATTAGATATGCACAAAAGTGACAATCATGTCAAGTAATCTGTTCTCAGTGAGTGAAGTGGGTAGAAAAATAAATGATATGGAGTAAGGTGATTATTAGATGAGATGAGATTAGATTCCTCAGAGTATGGAAGCAGGCCATTTGGCCCAGCAAGTCCACACTGACCCTCTGAAGAGTAACCCACCCAGACCCATTCTCCTATATTTACCGCTGACTAATGCGCCTAACACTTTGGGCAATTTAGCATTAGCAATTCACCTGACCCGCACATCTTTGGATTGTGGGAGGAAACTGAAGCACCCTGATGAAACCCATGCAGACACGGGGAGAATGTGCAAACCCCACACAGACAGTTACCTGAGGCAGGAATGTAATCTCTCACTGCGGGCCAGAGAGGGAAATGCAACGACAGGCTCCTGTCCACTCTTCCTCACTGAATACTCTGAGCCACACATCTGGGCAAATTCACAAAAACATGAGAAGTTTAAAAGAGGAAATAGAATAGTGTCAGAACTCTGTGTCTTTTGCACATTTATTTACAACAATAACATACTTTGTTTCCATTCAATTCCTCACACTAAACATAGAACACAGAACATTACAGCACAGGACAGCTCCTTCAGCCCTCGATGTTGGTGAGTATACTACTGTTGCAGGCAGGGTTTTCCATGGCCCTACTACTCTCTGAGTAAAGAAACTACCTCGGACATCTGTCCTATACCTGTCACCCTCAATTTAGAGCTATGTCCCCTCGTATGAGCCATTGCCATCTGAGGAAAAGGGCCCTCACTGTCTACCTTACCTAACTCTCAGATTATCTTATATGTCTCAATTAGGTCACCTCTCAACCTTCTTGTCTCTCATGAAAACAACCTCAAGTCCCTCAGCCTTTCTTCATAAGACCTTCCCTCCATTGCAGCAATCCTAGTAAATTTTCTCTGAAACCTTTCCAAAGGTCTCACATCCTTCCTATAATGCGACGACCAGAACTGTACAGCATTCCAAGTACAGTCGCACCAGAGTTTTGTACAGCTGCAACATGACCTCGTAGTTCCAAAACCCAATCCCTCGACCAATAAAACCTTACACAGCATATGCCTTCTTTACAACCTTATCAACCTGGGTGGCAACTTTCAGGGGTCTTTGTGTATGGACACCGAGATCTCTCTGCTCATTGACACTACCAAGAATCTTATCATTAGGCCAGTACTCTTTATTCCTGTTATTCCTTCCAAAGTGAATCACCTCACACATTCCCACACTAAACTCCATTTGCCACCTCTCAGCCAGCTTTACAACTTATCCATGTCCCTCTGTTACCTGCAACATTGTTCGGCACTGACCACAACTCCATCGACGTTAGTGGTAGCCATAAATTTACTAACGCACCCTTCTGTGCCCTCTTCCAGGTCGTTTATAAAATGACAAACAGCAATGGACTCAACACAGATCCTTGCAATACACCATTCGTAACTGAACTCGAGGATGAAAATTTACCATCAACCACCACCCTCTGTCTTCTTTCAGCTCGCCAATTTCTGATCCAACTCGTTAAATCACCCTCAATCCCATGCTTCCATATTTAGTGAAATAGCCTACCCTGGGGAACCTTATCAAACGCCTGACTGAAATCCATGTACATCGCATCAACCCCTTTACCCTCCTCCATCAGTTTGGTCACCTTCTCAGTTTGGGCAGCATAGTGGCTCAGTGGTTAGCACAGCTGCCTCACAGCACCAGGGTCCTAGGTTCGATTCCAGCCTGGGGCGACTGTCTGTGTGGAATTTGCACATTCTCCCCGTGTCTGTGTAGGTTTCCTCTGGGTGCTCTGGTTTCTTCCCACAGTCCAAAGATGTGCAAGTCAGGTGAACTGGCCATGCTAAATTGCCCATAGTGTTAGGTGCATTAACCAGAGGGAAATGGGTCTGGATGGGTTACTCTTCAGAGGGTCGGTGTGGACTTATTGGGCCGAAGGGCCTATTTCCACACTGTAGGGAATCTAATCTATAACTCTCCAAAGTTGCATAACAGTACAACAGCAAATAAAACAGTAATTGCTACTCCTGCAATCGAGGAAATCACCTCAAACACCTAAAACATCTCAAAAATGGAGCAACTGTTACAGCCAGAAATCTTAGCAGGACTTATACACTTAACAGTAAGGTCCTAGGGAGTGTTACTGAACAAAAAGACCTTGGAGTGCAGGTCATAGCTCCTTGAAAGTGGAGTCGCAGTTAGATAGGATAGTGAAGGTGGTGTTTGTTATGCTTCCCTTTATTGGTCAAGAGTATAGAGTACAGGAGTTGGGAGGCTATGTTGCAGATGTACAGGTTAGGCCACTTTAGGAATATTGGGTGCAATTCTAGTTTCCTTCCTATCGGAAAGATGTTGTGAAACTCGAAAGGGTTCAGAAAAGATTTACAAGGATGTTGCCAGGGTTGGAGGATTTGAGGTATAGGGAGAGGTTGAATAGGCTAGGGCTGTTTTCCCTGGAGTGTTGAATGCTGAGGGGTGATCTTATAGAGGTTTATAAAATCATGAGGGGCATGGATCAGTTAAGTAGACAAGGTATTTTCTCGAGAGTGGGGGAGTCCAGAACTTGAGGGCATAGATTTAGGCTGAGAGGGGAAAGATATAAAAGAGACATAAGAGGCAACTTTTTCACTCAGAGGGTGGCATGTGTATGGAATGAACTGCCGAAGAAGTGGTAGGGACTGGTACAATTGCAACATTGAAAAGGCATCTGATTGGGTATATGAGCTAGGTGCTGGCAGGTGGGACTAGACTAAATTGGGATATCTGGTCAGCACGGATGAGTTGGACCGAAGGGTCTGTTTCCGTGCTGTTTCTCGATAACTCATTAACTCAATAAAGGAGAAGTAGCAATGACTTGCCTTTCACAAAACCGGATTGATTATGCCTAATCAATTTATTCCTTTCCAAATGACTATAAATCCTATCTCTTGTAAACTTTTTGAACACTTTACCCACAGTGAAATAAGGAGAAAGTGAGGACTGCAGATGCTGGAGATCAGAGCTGAAAAATGTGTTGCTGGAAAAGCGCAGCAGGTCAGGCAGCATCAAAGGAGCAGGAGAATTGATGTTTCAGGCATAAGCCCTTCTTCAGGAATGAGGAGGGTGTACCAAGCAGGCTAAGATAAAAGGTAGGGAAGAGGGACTTGGTGGAGTGGCATTGGGAATGCGATAGGTGGAAGGAGGTTAAGGTGAGGGTGATAGGCCGGAGAGGGGCTGGGGGGCAGAGAGGTCGGGTAGAAGATTGCAGATCAAGAAGGTGGTGCTGAGTCCAAGGGATTTGACTGAGACAAGGTGGGGGGAGGGGAAATGAGGAAGCTGGAGAAATCTGAGTTCATCCCTTGTGGTTGGAGGGTTCCTAGGCGAAAGATGAGGCGCTCTTCCTCCAGGCGTCGTGTTGCCATGGTCTGGCGATGGAGGAGTCCAAGGACCTGCATGTCCTTGGTGGAGTGGGAGGAGGGGTTAAAGTGTTCAGCCACGGGGTGGTTGGGTTGGTTGATGCGGGTGTCCCAGAGGTGTTCTCACAAACATTCCGCAAGTAGGCAGCCTGATAGTTTCCCAGATTGTGTAGTAACAAGATCCCACTAACATATGTCACAGCAAGAAGCAAAAACTGAAGAGAAAGATGAAGGAGTTGAGGTTCAGTTGGTGGATACCCTGTTTGATGTGATGGTGCAGAAAAACCTGACCAGGCAGAGGGTCAGACAGAAGCGTTTAGTCTGGAAAGGCTACGGGACTTGCAACAGCAAGACAAGGCAATAAAAGATATATGTGTGGATGTATTCTCCAAAAAGCATTCAGAGTGTATTCCTGAGGGTTATTATCTGACAAAACAGAATCCTCAGAGGGAAATGGAGACCACGGCAGGTTAGTGCAGAGGAGAAATGGGCCAAAGTGCACCCGTTTGTGTTGCCGGTAGAATACAGACAGGAAGTGTTACGGTGAGCACATGAACTACCTGTAGGAGGTCACCGAGGGGTATGAAAGATTCAGGCTAAGGTACAAAAACATTTTTATTGGCCTGGAATGCACAAGGATGTGGTTAACGTTTGCTGTACGTGTCATACATGCCAAATGGTAGGGAAGCCCCAGGCAGGAACAAAACCAGCCCCTCTGTTGCCAATTCCCTTTCGTGTGGGTTGTAATTGATTGTGTAGGTCCCCTCCGGAAAACTAAAAGTGGGCACCAGTATACGTTAACCATAAAGGATGTGTCTACCAGATTTCCGGAGGCAATTCCATTATGGAGTATCAAGGCAAATAAGGTGGGAGAAGAGTTAGTAGCTTTGTTCACACGGTATGGGCTACCCAGAGAGATTCAGTTGGATCAAGGGTCACATTTTACTGCTAGGCTGTTTAAGGAGGTTCGGTATACAGCACTTTAATCCCAGTGAATATCATCCTGGATCCCAGGGAGCTTTCGAAAGGTGGTATCAGACCTCGAAGACCATGTTGACAAGATACTGTCAGGATTACCCGAATGACTGGGGTAAAGGTATCCCATTCATATTGTTTGCCCGAAATAAATCTATTCATTTTACTCCCTTCGAGTTAATATTCCACATGAAGTGAGAGGCTGTTTGAAATTAATCAAAGAGAAATTGACAGGACCGAAGTCATAGATCTCACACTTAGATTATGTATCAGAGCTGATGAAGAGACTAAATTGAGTTGATGATTTAGCTAAGCAGCACGTAAAGAGGGCACAGCATAGAATGAAATAGGTGGAGATTAAAAACTCTGAGACTCAGATATTTTCTCGAGGGGATGATGTGTTAGTATTGTTACAAGCAATCGGCGATCCCTTCAAAGCCAGATTTAGAGGATCTATCAGATTGAGAAAACGATGAGTCAGGTCATCTATTTAGTAAAGATGCCAGATAAAATAAAGACTGTAGTGGGGATGTCATGTGAACATGTTGAAACCTCATTATGCTCGAGAGAAAGAACGGGAGAAACGGGTGTTAGTTACTGCCCCTGCACAGTGAGGAATCAAATCTGGGTATTATGAATTTTGATGTGCCTCAAAATGTGTTAAAAAATGAACAAGTCCTCAAGGAATTGGACAGGTTAGTGAGCTGTCGGTCTCAGGAACACAGAACGCAGTTGAAAGGTTTGTTCCTGCAGTTTGATGACATATGTAGGAATCGGATGGGGAGGACTAATCCTCTTGTACATGAAGTGGACATCGGGAATACTGTTCTGATAAAACAACACCCCTATTGGCTTAATCTTTTCAAAGCCTGACAGGTCCAGATGGAGGTAGAGGCCATGCTTGACAAGGGCAGCATTGAACAGAGCCAGAGTGAGTGGAGTTTGCTGATCGTCTCAGTTCCCAGACCAAGCGGGACTCAATGATTTTTTGTCGATTATCGGAAGGTGAACAACGTTACAAAATCGGATTCATTCCAGACAAGCCAATTACATCACAAAGTTAGACTTACTGCGTGGTTACCTTTGTCAGAGACGGTGATAGAAATTTCTGTGTTTGTAACCCCAAATGGGCTACATCAATTCAAGGCGATGCCTTTTGGAATGAACAATGCACCCACCACATTCCAAAGACTCCTGAACAAAGCTGTGGCTGGGTTAACAGACTGTGCAGTCTACGGGGACGATGTAGTGATCTTTAGTAAGTCCTGGAAAAGGCACATGGTACAGTTGGCAGAACTCTGAATGACTACGAGAAGCAAAACTGGCAACAAACTTCAACAAAACTGAATTTGCGAAAGCAGAGGTGACATTCTTGGGATGTAACATCAGTCATGGAAGGTTGACCCCCCCCATGGAATGCAAAGATGAAGGCCATCAAGGAATTTCCACAACCAAGCTCGAACAAAGAGGTGCAACAATTCTCGGGACTAAGCGGATTCTATCAGAAGTTAGTTCCGAACTTCACCAGTGTAGTGGCACTGTTTACCAATTTGCTGAAGAATAACACAGCGTTTTGGTGTGCAGAACAATGCCAGGAGGCATTCAGCCATTTCAAAGCAATATTAACCATCACACCAGTTTTAGCGACACCAAACCTTTCAAATCCTTTCAAAGTTGCCATCGATGCTCGTGACAGAGGAGTTGGAGCTGTACTGCTACAGGAAGATAAGGATGGGATTGAACTGCCAGGTGGTTACTTTTCAAAGAAACTCAACACCCACCAGAGAAAATACTTTATGTTCGAAAAAGAACAATTGAGTTTGGTCCTGGCCTTACAACATTTTAATGTGGATATCACAAACAATGTGTCAGAAACGGTTGTGCACACGGATCACAATCCTCTTTCATTCTTCGAAAGCTTTAAAGACAAGGAAATTAGACTATTTCATTGGAGTCTTATGTGACAGACTTTTGATTTAAAAATCGTACATGTTCCGGGTCATAAGAATGTAATCACAAATGCGGTATCGCGGATTTAACTGATAATGTATTGGTATCTATTCAATGTTTTATATATATATGGGAAGAAGTTAATGTGAACTTTGGTCAAAGTCATATGTATGTCATGGTAAAGTGGTTAAGAAATAGAAAAAAAATGAAGCCATCTTTTCATTATGATGGTTCATTTTTTTCTCAAGGGGGAGATGTTCCAAGGTATCCCCAAGGATACTGGAACCCCTCTGGTTCAGGTGTACACCATCCTGTCTGTAGAGGTCCCACCTACCCCAGAATGAGCCCCAATTATCTAGGTATCCAAAACCCTGCCTCCTGAATCATCCCTGTAGCAACGTGTTCAATTCCTCTCTCTCCCTATACCTTGCCTCACCAGCACTTGGCATGGGCAACAAACCAGAGATAACAACTCTGTTTGTTCTAGCTCCAAGCTTCCACCCTAGCTCCCTGAATTTCTGCCTTAAGTCCCCACTCCTTTCCCTATGTCGTTAGTGCCTATGTGGACCACACCCTGGGGCTGCTCCCCGTCACCCTCAAGGGGGTCCTTCTGGGTGACACAGTGACTTCGTAGTTAGCACTGTCACCTCACAGCACCCGGGACCCTGGGTTCGATTCCAGCCTTGGCCGACGGTCTGTGTGGAGTTTGTACATTCTCTCTGTGTCTGCATGGGTTTCCTCCAGGTGCTCCAGTTTCCTCCCACAATCCAAACATCTGCGGGTTAGGTGAATTGGCCATGCTAGTTTGGCCATATTTTTCAGGGATGTGTAGGTTAGGTACATTAGTCAGGGGTAAGTATAGGATAATAGGGTAGGGGAATGGGTCTGGGTGGGTTACTGTTTGGAGGATCAGTGTGGGCGCGTTGGACAGAAGGGCCTGTTTCCACACTGTAGGAATTCTATGATTCGAAGATTCCGAAAACATGATCTGAGACATCGGGAACCCTGGCATCTGGGAGGTAACACACCAACCATGAGTCTCTCTCGTTCCCACAGAACCTCCTGCCTTTCCCCCTAACTATGGAATCCCCAATGACTTATGCTCTGCTCATCCTCCCGCTCCTTTCTGTGCAACAGGGACAGACTCGGTGTCAGATACCTGCACCCCATGGCTTACCCCTGGTAAGTTGTCCCCCCCAACAATATCCAAAATGGTCTGCTTGTCATTGAGGGGAATGGCTGCAGGGGACCCCTGCACTGCCTGCTAGTTCCCTTTCCATCCCCTGACTGTAACACATCAGCCCTTTTACCTGAGGTGCAACTACCTTCCTGTAACTCCTTTCATTAACTCCCCCGCCTCCGGAATGATCCAAAGTTCATCCAGCTCCAGCTCCAGGTCCCTAAAGCGTTTTTCAAGCAGCTGCAGTTGGATGCACTTCCCGCAGATGGAGTCAGCAGGATGTTATGACACGGGATAAACCCCTCTGTTAATTTAAACCTGACACACAGAGATGCTCACCTCTTGCTGTAACCTGTTAAATTTCAAGAGGCAAAGGACCATCCCAGTTTTCACTACTTCAAATAAAAATTAACAATTTTATTCTTTAAGTTTAACAGAGAACATTAGACAACTATTGACAACTCCTTTTTCTTAAACCTGTCTTTTATCGCCCACTCTACAATACTGGGCTGATAAAAAAAACTCGATGAAGTTTAAAAAAAATCACAATTCATAACCAGTCAGCTTTGCCGATTCTCCTTTGTAGATTTTCCTCTGTAGATTTTTCTAGGTTGGCTGTTCCTCGGTCTTCTGCACAGCTTTTCTTACGGACAGGTACCTGTCAGAGAGCGATTCGATGAGCAGTCTATTCTTATTGGTGTTCATGGCAGTGCTCCCCCTAACTGTTCAAAATGTTTGGTTTTATCCCCCAAAACATCAGATCATTTCATTGGTGTGATGTTATCAAAACGCTAAATTCAAATTCGATTGGATTTTGGTGACTGGGACAGAATTTAAACGGATTGGCTGAATTTGAAATTGTTTTTGTTCCATGGCAATGCAACTGCAGCTATTTGTTTCAACCAAGTGTTACATTTTTAAATTGTTCAGGACACTCTGTGCTTTCAGTCAGGCCTTGCTAGCTTCCTCTCTCTCTTGAAGGTACAGGACACACCTATACATTCATAACAAGGGAATGTGTGGTGTCCTTTCCCTCCCACATTCTGCAGGAGGAACATTCAACTGCCCTAACTGCCATTCCCACTATTCTAAATTCCCAAAGAGGCTATTGAAAATTATTTTAATAAAATTAGTTACCTTACCAATCCAGCACACAGAACCTTGTTTTGGTGAGAGGAGGATGATGGGTAGGAGACACCACCTAAGTCGTGTTTCGGGGAAGCCAAGCACCCAAATATATTACTTCACTCACTCAGCAGTCCCATGTCCGTTCCTGCTCAGTCTGTGCTCCGCCTATTCACGAGGTCAGTTTTTAAAGCAGAAACATATCTCCCAGCAGCCCCCGCTCCTCTCTCCCTCTCTCCTCGCTGCTCCTGAAAAACAGAGGCCTGACTCTTGAGGTAAGTCCCTTGAGGCAAGTTGGTTCCTGACAATCGCAAGTTGAGATTTTTTACATTGATCAAAAGGAAAACCTAAAGACAAAAGGAATTTGATCAGTTTGAAAATAGATGTGGCTGCAGCGTTTCAAGCCGGAATCCACGGGGAGGCCACTGGCTCTTCCTCTCTTCCCAGGGGTTCCAGATGCAGTGGAGTCAGAGGGTTTTTTTAAAACAAACTCCTTCCAGTGACTGTAAGAAAACAGATTCGCTGCTGCAGCTCAAGAGGAGACTCAAGGTTCGGGAGAGGGAAGCAGCCTGGATCAGACCAGGAACATGTGACACTGGGAATAACAACAGGCCACCCATAGAACTATAGTGGGTGGCACAGTGGCACAGCGGTTAGCACTGCTGCCTCACAGCGCCAGAGACCTGGGTTCAATTCCTGCTTCAGGTGACTGACTGTGTGGAGTTTGCACATTCGCCCCGTGTCTGCGTGGGTTTCCTCCGGGTGCTCTGGTTTCCTCTCACAGTCCAAAAATGTGCAGGTCAGGTGAATTGGCCATGCTAAATTGCCTGTAGTGTTAGGGGTATCGGTGGGTCAGTGTGGACGTGTTGGGCCGAAGGGCCTGTTTCCACACTGTAAGCAACCTAATCTAAACTATCAAACTCCTTAAGATACTCAATAGAGGAGAGTGACCTCGAGACTGCCTAATGGGGAATGCAGGTTGGCACGGAGGATATAGGACATAGTTTGTGGTCACTCCTCAGGAATGTTTTAAATTTAGAGATTTTGATTTCTTAAATGTAGCCATTACACACCTTCTAAACTCCATTTGGATATTTTTAAAAAATACTACCTATTTTTTACCTGTAACCTTGCAAATGACAACTTCTTGAACAAACATTGAGCCAGCCCAGTCCAGGTGTGCCAGGCCGTGCCATTTGCCTGAGCCCAAGGCTCCAGAGAAACCAGGTACCAATGAAGCCATGCTACTTAGCATGAAGGACATGATGGAGGATTTACAGGCCGAAATCATTCCCAAGTTTGAATCTATAATTTGAGAGAGGGTGAGGAAGGAGGTAACAGCTGCTCTGAAGGTGTTGGAGGAAAACGGTTCTTCACAATGTCGGAGTATTTTGAACCAGGAACATTTGGCTCATGAGCATGATAACCAGATAACTAACCTCCAAGCTAATGTTATCTGCTACGATTGAATCTCTGACGAAGAAATGTGAAGACTTGGAGACCTGCTCCAGGAATAATATTCGACTTGTGGGTTTACCCAAAGAATTGGAGGATCCTCATCCAACAGAATTTAGGGCCTGACTTTTACAGGACTTGCTCAGACTTGAGGCTAAACCCGTGTTGGACGAGGGCCATCGTACACTGCTTGCTAACCTGAAAGAAGGCGAGTTACCTCGCCCGATGGCTGTCAGGGTGCACCAGATTCAAGTGAGAAATCACATTCTGCGCTGTGCTGGAGTAGCTTCTCCCCTTGTATATAATGGAAAGAGGGGAGACATTTTTCCTGATTTCACCCAACTGTGGCGAAGCAGCGTGCAGCTTTTGCCAAGGTAAAGAAGGAGCCTCACTCATCTCCTAACATTAAATTTGGCCTTCGTTACCCAGCGATATTACATATCATCTTGCCGAGCAGAGTAACACATAGGCTTGATGACCCTGGTCGGGCAATGGACCTTGTGAATAAAAACCTTAAAAAGACTGCAGTTCCAGAGCCGGTTTGATGTTTGGGCCTAACTAGGTCAGTTAGACATTAGCTTTATGCTACTACGGACAAAGACTGCATTTCCCACTGGGGAGATTAAAATGGACGGTATGCTGTGCTTACAGACCTGGATTTGGTTTCTTGTTACATTTGACCTCATCCACCAAGAAGTACATGTTTCCTTACTCAAGACTTTTTTTTGAGAGGTTGCACTATTAGTACCAAAGAATGTAGAGTTTAATTGTTTAATTAGATACAGGAACTATTTTTATTACATTTACTCATTTTTGCTTCACAGCTTTTGAACAGTTAACTTTTACATTCCCTGAGGTCGCGTTGTAGTTTGCTTGAGCTACAAAACACGACAGTTTTTTTTAACTGTGGGGGAAGAGAGCACGTACTCATCTAGAGGGGGCTTATGCTGGGAGGGGGAGGGGTTGGTAGGCAGGTATTCCATTTGGGGGGTTACTATTATGGGGGTTGGTGGAGTTTGTTTTGTTCTGATGGGGGTAGGGAGGAGGGGTGTGACACATACCTCACCTTTGCAAGGTTTACTCTTGTTTATCTATGATAGCACATTTGGGATTTTATGGTGAGTATTACACATGACACAGCTAATGATTCACTGCCCTTGGTAGGTGGGATATTAAATTTGCCAGTCTGAATTGCAAAGGCCTGAACAACCCAATCAAACACACTAAGGTTTTACATTATTTACACCATCTTAATGCCCAGATAAGTTACTTACAAGAAACCCACTTGAAAAATAAAGACAGTCCAAAGTTGAAATGAGGTTGGATTGGACAAGTGCATTTTTCCTCCTTTTCTGGCAAATCTAGAGGAGTTGCTAATAAGTATGTAAGTTAGGTCACTGAGCTTAAAGGTTTGCTTTCAGATGTTTCATCACCATACTAGGCAACATCATCAGTGAGAGTCTCTGGTGAAGTGCTGGCTGTATGTCCCACCTCTCTATTTAGAGATCTTGGTTACTTCAGGTGGGTGATGTCATTTCCAGTTTTGTTCAAGGGAAGGTAGATCGAGTCTAACTCGATGTATTTATTGATAGAGTTCTCGTTAGAATGCCATGCCTCTAAGAACTCTTGTATGTGTCTTTATTTTGCCTGTCCTGGTATATGTGTGTTGCCCCAGTCAAAGTGGTGTCCTTCTTTGTCTCTATGTATAGAAACTAGTGATAGTGGGTCGTGTCTTTTGGTGCCCAGTTGGTGTTCATGTATCCTGGTGCCAAATTTCCTGCAAGTTTGTTTGATGAAGTATTGCCACCTATTGGTAAGTTTCAGTATCTGCAAGTAGAGCATTTGCCTTTTTACAATAGGCAGTTTTTTTTCAAGTAACAGTCATGTGTCCATGGTCTGCAGGTAGGATAACCATGTTTTTCTCCTTTTTAAGTTTTTGTAAGGCTTTATTTTCTTGAGCATTAAGTGTGCTTCCTTCCTTTTATCGGCCTAATGTCAGTGCAATAGCTTGTCTTATGGTCTGCTATGTTTCCTCTAAAAGACCTTTTTTTAAAAGTAGATTCAAATGCTGTGAGGAAATCCTTTTTACTCATGTCTTTGTAATTTAACCCTCTGACTAGGACTGCTTTTTCTGTATCGGTAAATGGATGGTCTGAAATATTTTCTATCCAAACATCAGTTTTGTATGAAATGAATTTTTGTGTGAGTTTATCTAACTTATCTTGAAGTACAAGTTTATTTTTCTGTGTTTACTGTTTAAAGCTTATGCTTCATTCTAATGCATTTGTCCATTCAGAGACTCTCACTGATGATATTACCCAGTATGGAGACAAAATGTCTGAAAACAAACCTTCAAGCTCAGTGAGCTAACGTACGGACTTAGCATCAAGATGAGCTGCAAATCTTCTCAGAAAAAGGAGTTGCTTTTTTTTTACATAAATTTATTCATTCCATCCATGCTAAGACTGGGTCTGACTCTACTGGCAGATTTATTATTATTACTGGGCAGAGTTTTGACATTGATGTAATCTTGGCCAATTGGTTATGCTCCCATCTGGGACAATGAGGCTTTTTTCAGACATTGCAGTATTACCGGATATTCACACCCGTTAATCTTAGGAGGAGATTTTAATTGTTGATTGAATCCTCCCTTAGACCGTTCTTCCTCTGTTCCAAGTGCCCAGCCCAAATCTGCTAAAATAACTTTTATGGAGGAGTTGAATGCTGTTGATTCCTGGCGGTTCTTTGATCCCTCGAAAAAGGAATTTTGTTTTTGCATGTCCACCAGACTTTTACATGTATTGATTTTTCCTGGTGGATGACGGACTGCTCACATCCATTTCTGGTTGCAAATATGATTCCATTGTTTTATCAGACCATGCACCTGTCTCAATGAATGTTCGTTTTCACAAGTTCCTTAATACATGACCACCTTAGTGTCTCAATACACACTTCCTCTCAGAGGAAGATTTTGTTAATTTTGTCTCTCAGCAGATAGATTTTCCAAAAGAAAAGATAATTACCCCATCTAGTACAGCTTCCATGCTGTGGGAAATCCTGAAGGCATTCACCAGGGGTGAAATAATTTCTTATGCAGCACATAATAATAGACTTAGGAAAGAGAAAATGGCATGGTTAGCAGAGTGGCGGTCTCTATTAGACTCTCTTTTTGCAATCTCTAAGTCTTTAGAAGTATCTCAAGAATGTATTTCCCTCCAGGCTGAGTATGGTGTTGTAATGTCACAATACACCACCAAGCTTTTACTTCACTCTAGGTCTATATTTTATGAACAAGGAGATGGAACTAGGAAATTGTTAGCACATCAGTTGCACCAAATGTCCTCATCTCAATTAATCCCATAAATTAAGGCTAATTCATGTATCCTGTCAGACCCATTAGAAATCAACAAGACATTGAAGGAATTTTACATTTCACTTGATTCATCTGGATATTCTTCTGCTGCAGCAGATTTTGATCCTTTTTTGATAAGATTAACATTCCTACAATTGATCAAAATGTGGCAAAGGAATTGGACCAACCAATCACAGCAAGAGAACTTGAGGCTGCGGATAGATCACTACAAAGTGGGAAAAGTCCTGGAACCGACGGTTTTCCGGCCAGGTTTTATAAAATATTTCGCAAGAAGCTGGCTCTGCTTTTGGTAGATGTGTTTGTTGAAGCATTTAATTCTGGCTGTCTTCCTCAAACTTTAACTCAGGCATCAATTTCTTTGCTTTTAAAGAAAGGCAAAGATTCCTGACTGTGTGGTTCATATCGTCCTATAAGTCTGCTCAATGTTGACTTTAAATTATTGTCAAAGTTATTGGCCCACGGTTTGGAAACCATCCTTCCACCTTTCATATCCTTGGATCAAACTGGATTTATTCGCAACAGGCACTCCTTTTTTAATCTTAGCGGGTAATTTAACATTGTTTATAATTCTCCCCCATCCACCCTCCCTGTGGCTTTGATATCTTTAGATGCTGAAAAAGCCTTTGATAGAGTGGAATGGAATTAACTTTTTTTTATTTTGGAGAAATTTGACTTTGGGGAAAAATGTATCTCTGGGATCAAACTACTCTATGCATCACCACAGGCCTCTGTTAGGACCAATGACATGAATTCTGATGATTTCTACCTTTATTGTTCCACTAGACAAGGTTGTCCTTTAAGTCCACAGCTGTTTGCTGGTGTTATTGAACCTCTGTCTATTGCTTCACAGACCCCTCCTGATTTCTCTGGCATTACTAGAAATGGTGTGGAGTTGAAGGTTGCCTTCTATGCAGGTGACCTTTTGCTATTTATCTCCAACTTATCTCTCTCCATTCCCACCACACTCTCAATTTTAGAATCTTTCAGTAAGATTTCTGGGTAAAAATTGAATTTTAACAAAACTGAGGCATTTGCTATCAATAAAGTTGGCAGCGAATACCCACTTGATAATTTACCATTTAAACTCACCAACTTTGGTTTTGTTTATCTTGGTGTACACGTGGCAGATACACAAGGCAATTTGGACAGGAAACATTTTGAACCATTACTGGTACAAATTAAATGAAACTTTGAACGAGGGTCTCTCCTTAATTTGTCTGTTGCTGCAAGAATTAATTCCATTAAAATGAATATTGTTTTGACAGTTTTATTATTTATTTCAATACATACCAATTTTTCTTACTCTTTCCTTTTTCCACAAAGCAGATAGTCTCATTCTAGAATTTATTTGGAATGAATAAAACTCCTAGGTTACAAAAAACAGTTGTTACACAGGCCTAAGATATTAGGTGGAATGGTGTTGCTGCATATTTTGTTTAATTACTGGGCAGCAAACATAAGAAATTCGAACTATTGGCTCCAATATGAGAACCTTGATGCTTTCCCAATTTGGTTGACTATTCAGGCAAATTCCATGCACCGGTAACATTGAAGGCTTTATTGAATTCACCTCTCCTTTCTTCAATCTATATTTACATGAACAATGTAATTGTTTTATCCTGTCTTAAAATTTAGTTTCAATTAGACGTCACTTTCACTTTCAGTCATTTTCTATGAAGGCGCGGTTGGTGGCAAATCATATTTTTCCCATCTTTATTGGACAGTGCCTTTTCTGATTGGGCTAAGTTAGGAATTAAAACTGTGAAAGATTATATGTTAATGGTGTTTCTGCATCTTTTCAACATCTTAGTCGATACATTTTCACTTCTTAAAAGCCACTTCTTTAAATATATCCAAGTTCACAGTTTTGACTGTAGTTCATAATGATTCCTAATGATTCTGATTTTGACATCTTTCTAGAACCACTTTCTTCATTAAAGGAGGTTATTTCAGCTAGTTATTCAAACATTCATAAAATATTGTTATGACACGGGGTAAACTCTCCTGCTTAATTTAAAACCAACAATACAGAAAAGATTTAGCCCATATAGTAATCTGTAAAACTTCAAGTGGCCAAGAACTATTCAAAGTAAAAGTTAACACCTTTATTTCTTAAAGTAGAACAGAAAATAATTCACTAACAACTATGTATTAGTCCTTATTCTAACCTATCTTTACCTTCCCTTCTATACTAGTCCAATAAAACTCCCAATTAAGATTTACAAAATAACACTTCTTAGCTCAAAACCAGGCAGCTTTCTGTCCATCAATTTGGATCTTCCTGTGTCTTTTCTTCTTCTTAGGAATTTCTACTTCACAGGTTACTGATTGATAAAGGTCCCTTTTTAAGAGAGCTGTTTTACTGGGCAGTGTGCAGATGTTGTTGGCTTGGCAGTTGTCCCCTCAACTGTTCAATTGTCCCCAGTCTTATATCCCAAAGCATCAGATTGTGTCATTGGCTTTTTAAGATTGTCAATATACTCAATTCGAACTGAATTGGAGTTTGATATTTTTCGGGAGGGCAGAGCAGTAGCTGTGATCTATATGGACTTCAGTAAGGCGTTCGACAAGGTTCCCCATGGGAGACTGATTAGTAGGGTTAGATCTCATGGAATACAGGGAGAACTAGCCATTTAGATACAGAACTGGCTCAAAGATAGAAGACATAGGATGGTGGTGGAGGGTTGTTTTTCATACTGGAGTGCCACAAGGATCGGTGCTGGGTCCTCTACTTTTTGTCATTTACATAAATGATTTGGATGTGAGCATAAGAGGTACATTAGTAACTTTGCAGGTGACACCAAAATTGGAGGTGTAGTGGACAGCGAAGTGGGTTACCTCAGATTACAACAGGAACTGGACCAGATGGGCTAATGGGCTGAGAAGTGGCAGATGGAGTTTAATTCAGACAAATGCAAGGTGTTGGATTTTGGGAAAGCAAATCTTAACAGAACTTATACACTTAATGGTAAGGTCCTAGGGAGTGTTGCTGAACAAAGAGACCTTGGAGTGCAGGTTCATAGCTCCTTGAAAGTGGAGTCGCAGGTAGAAAGGATAGTGAAGAAGGGGTTTGGTATGCTTTCCTTTATTGGTCACAGTATTGAGTACAGGAGTTGGGAGGTCATGATGTGGCTGTACAGGACATTGGTTAGGCCACTGTTGGAATATTGTGTGCAATTCTGGTCTCCTTCCTATCACAAAGATGCTGTGAAACTTGAAAGGGTTCAGAAAAGATTCACAAGGATGTTGCCAGGGTTGGAGGATTTGAGCTATAGGGAGAGGCTGAATAGGCTGGGGCTGTTTTCCCTGGAGCATCGGAGGCTGAGGGGTGACCTTATAGAGGTTCCGTGGTGTACATCTCTATGACTCTATGACTCTGTGAGATGTACACCAAGGAAATAGATCCTTTGGCCCAACCCGTCCATTCTGACCAGATATCCCAACCCTATCTAGTCTCACCTGCCAGCACCCGGTCCATATCCCTCCATACCCTTCCTATTGATATGCCCATCCAGATGCCTTTTAAATGTTGCAATTGTACCAGCCTCCACCACATCCTCTGGCAGCTCATTCCATACACGTACCACCCTCTGCATGAAAAAGTTGTCCCTTAGGTTTCTTTTATATCGTTCCCTTCTCACCCTAAACCTAGTTCTGGATGCACCCACCCCAGGGAAAAGACTTTGTCTTTTGATCTTATCCATGCCCCTCCTGATTTTATAAACCTCTATAAGGTTACCCCTCAGCCTCCGACGCTCCTGGGAAAACAGCCCCAGCCTGTTCAACCTTTCCCTACAGCTCAAATCCTCCAACCCTGGCAACATCCTTGTAAATCATCTCTGAACCCTTTCAAGTTTCACAGCATCTTTCACAATGTTGTTCAAAGAGCTCTGCCAACTGTACCATGTGATCTTTCCAGGAATTACTAAAGATCACGACATCGTCCAAATAGACTGCACAGTTTGTGAACCCAGCTACAACTTTGTTCGTGAGTCTTTGGAATGCAGTCTGCACATTCCAGTTATAGCCCATTTGCAGTTACAAATGCAGACATTTCTTTCACCAACTCTGATGAAGGTACCTGCCTGTAACCAGGCATTAAGTCCAACTTGGTGATGTAACTGGCTTGTCTGACTTTTTCAATGCAGTCTTCCAATCAGGGAATTGGATATGAGTTGGCATTGACCTTCAGGTAATCCATGCAGAATCATTGAGTCCCTTCTGGTTTGGGAACTATGACAATCGCCGAACCCCACTCGCTCTGGCTTGGTTCGATGATGTCCTCATCATACATAGCCTTCACCTCCTTTTAGATCTGTCTGACTTTGAGAGGATTAAGCTGATAGGGGAACAGTTTTATCGGAGCAGTATTCCCTACGTCTACTTCATGGACAATAGCATTTGTCCTCCCCATCTGATTCTTACATATGTCCTTGTTCTGCAGCAAGAAATCTTTCAACTCTGTTCTATGCTCCTGAGACAGATTGCTTACTAACCAATCCCTCTCCTCAAGGACTTCTTCATTTTTTAATCTATTTCAAATCCACATCATCTGGATTTGACTCCTCACTCTGCAGGGCAGTAACTAGCATCTGTTTCTCCAGTTCTTTCTCTCTAGTGTAATAAAGTTTCAACATGGACAGATACCTGATACCCTTTCTTCCTATTTGGCATCTTTACTAAATAGTTCACCTGTTTCAACCTTTTCTCAATTTGATAGGGACCACTAAACCTGGCTTTAAAGGGATCTCCTATCATGGGTAACAGTATTAACACATCATCCCCTTGGGAAAATGTCCGAGTCTCAGAACTTTTATCTGCCACCTGCTTCATTCTACACTGTGCCCTTTTTACGTGCTGTTTAGCTACCTCACCTACTCGATTTTGTCTCTCCCTCGTCTCTGATACATAATGTAAGTGTGAGATCTCCGACTTTGGTCCTGTCAAATTTTCTTTAATTAATTTCAAAGGGCCTCTCACTTCATGACTGAATATTAACTCAAAGGGAGTAAACTGAATAGATTCATTTGGGGCAGTTCTAATGGCAAACGATACAAATCGGATACCTTTATTCCAATCATGCAAGTAATCCTGATAGTACGCTCTCAACATGGTCTTCAAGGTCTGATACCAGCATGCCTGGGATTCAGGATAATATGCACTGGGATAAAATGCTGTGTACGTACACTATCCATAACCTCCTTGAAACATCTAGCCATAAAATGTGACCCTTGGTCTGACTGAATCTCTCGGGGTAACCCATACCATGTGAAGAAAGATACTAACTCCCCTATTACCCTTTTTGCCTTGACACTGTGGAATGGAATTGCCTCTGGAAACCTGGTAGACACATCCATTATGGTTAACATGGACTGGTTCCCACTTTTAGTTCTCGGGAGGGGACCTACACAATTGATTCTAACCCGCGTGAAAGGTTCTTCAAATGTGGGAATTGACAACAAAGGTGTTGGTTTTATTACTGCCTGTGGCTTACCTACCATTTGGCATGTATGCCAGGTATGGCCAAAGTTAACCATGCCCTTGTGCATTCCAGGCCTTAGCCTGAGTCCTTCGTACCCCTACTTGACCCACTAAAGGTAGTTCATGTGCTACCCGTAACATCTCCTGTCTATATGCTACTGACAACACAAGCTGGTACACTTCGGCCTATTTCTCCTCTGCACTAAGCTGCCATTTCTGTCTGAGGATTCTATCTTTTAGATAATAACCCTCCGGAATATTCTCTGCCTCCTTTTCAGAGTACGCATCCACATATATATGTTTTATCATCTTGTCTTGCTATTGCAAGTCTCTTCATCTTTCAGGAGTAATCACGTCTGTCTAACCTTCTCCCTGGTCAGGTTTTTCCTGCACCATTACATCAAGCAGGGTATCCGCAAACTGAACCTCAACTCCTTCATCTTTCTCTTTACTTTTCACTTTGTGCAGTGACTTGTGATAGTGGGATCTGGTTACCACACCGACTGGGAAAATATCAGAATATTTCTGCTTTAACTCCTCAGTTTCTTGGTTTTCCTTGGGCTTCTCCAGAACAAAGGGTGTCACTCCCACCTTGGATCCTGCCAAATCATTCCCAAGACCAAACTGAATTCCTGGAACAGACACTCTGTCAATCACTCCCACTGTAACTTCCCCAACCTTGGGTTGGGGAAAGAACCTTGGTTCTTTCTGAGTAACCTTTACCCCAGAGCTGAAATTTTTGTAGAGATCAGATACTAACCCCATACCCAGCCCCTGCCTCGGCTGTGCACTCTCCTGCAGCTCCTGGGCTCTTATTGGGGTCTCCTTTACTTCCTTCACTAAGGCCACTGGCTCAGCTTCTTTTCCCACACCTTTTCCCATAGTGCCTTTCTTTAACGACCAGCCCTGTGTCTGTACGTGTCCCACCTTCTGGCAGTGTAAGCACCTTTTCCCATAGTGCCTTTCTTTAACGACCAGCCCTGTGTCTGTACGTGTCCCACCTTCTGGCAGTGTAAACACCTTTTCCCATAGTGCCTTTCTTTAGCGACCAGCCCTGTGTCTGTACGTGTCCCACCTTCTGGCAGTGTAAACACCTTTTCCCATAGTGCCTTTCTTTAGCGACCAGCCCTGTGTCTGTCCGTGTCCCACCTTCTGGCAGTGTAAACACCTTTTCCCATAGTGCCTTTCTTTAGCGACCAGCCCTGTGTCTGTCCGTTCCCACCTTCTGGCAGTGTAAACACCTTTTCCCATAGTGCCTTTCTTTAGCGACCAGCCCTGTGTCTGTACGTGTCCCACCTTCTGGCAGTGTAAACACCTTTTCCCATAGTGCCTTTCTTTAGCGACCAGCCCTGTGTCTGTACGTGTCCCACCTTCTGGCAGTGTAAACACCTTTTCCCATAGTGCCTTTCTTTAACGACCAGCCCTGTGTCTGTCCGTGTCCCACCTTCTGGCAGTGTAAACACCTTTTCCCAGTGCCCTTCTGAAACCACTGGCACTGTCATTTTCTGTGTCCCACTCCATTACAGGGAAAACACCTGAGGCCTTTCATCTCCTGTCCACCCTCTTGGGATTCTTTATCCTGTGGGAAAATCATACCAGTGCTCTCTACTCTGGGTTTCGTAGTGTAGGATCTTCTGTTCTCCCAACTTCTATCCCTCACTGGATGAAATTCTGGCCAGAAGCTTATCTTATGCACCAACACGTACTCACCTGCTAATCCTGCTGTCGTTCTCACTTCCTGAACTTTCTGTTCCTCCACGTGAATTCTTACCATCTCTGGAAGCAGGGGAAGGTAAAGGCAATCTGTACTGAACTATTTCTCTGATATCATTCTGTTTCTTTATTTGCTCCTTCCCATGAACCAGCTGATGCGTTGTCGGGGCAATCCAAGCCCAACCAGAGGGATTTCTGGGCTCCCTCCCTGCACCCACCCAATGACCCAGCTCCCTCTCCGGTTTCAATGCTCCTTCAAATCTACCTCTTCATGTAAGTTATTGTCACCTGACCCAATATCACATTCAGTGAATCAACATTAACCCTGTTTAATTTGTCATGATAAAGGTCTTTTTAAACATGTTTGTGGACTGTGTTGTGGTAAAGTGCACAGTGATGGTGCTATCGTGGTTAGTGTAGCTGTCTTCCAAACAGGTGACCTGGGTTAGATTCCTGGCAATCACAAGTTGAGTTTTTTTGACAATAATCAATAAGAAACCCCAAAGACACAAGGAATTGGATCATTTTGAAAATACATTTGGCTTTCATTCCAAAACAATAAAATGCAAAGTAGGAGTATACAAAGGCAGACTGGATGAAACTGTTTACCTGCTGCATTCTCTCACACCTCCTCCCTCCCTCCCCCCTCTAATCCCACTGAGATGGCTCTGGCTGTGCTCCATCCCTGGGGGAGGTATGCCCTGGGTAGAGGGAGCTGGGAGCTGACTGGATGAGCCGTGAATTGGTCACAGAGGGGGCTTTGAGTGAGAGACCTGGGGATATTTCAAACAGGTTCTGGCAGCCATTGTCCCTTTCAACGTGTGCACTGAGCAGGGGGTGAGTATCGGTGTGTTTCTGTCTGTGTGTGTGAGAGTGTGGGGAGTGTTTGAATCTCAATCCCAGTTTTGATCCTTTAACCTCATCCCCTCCCTGAACCTGACCCTCCTAACGCAAGCCCCTGGAGCAGAGTCTGTCCCAAATGGGAGAGAGGAAGTGTGAGAGACCATCAAGAGAGCTCAGACCAACCGGAATGGTGAATATCACCTCTTTAATCTCGCCACATCTTTCCTTATCTCCTGGTTGTACCTGTCTGATTTTTCCTCTTTTCCCTCTCTCTGTCTCTCTCTTTGTCTCTGATTCTGACTCACTGTCTGTATCACTCCATCTCTCTCTCTCCCTCTCAACCTTTCTCTCTCACACTATCTTTCTCTCTCTCTCTCTCCTGACAGACTCTCCTGTTTTTTTCTTTTTCTCTCTTCCTTCTTCCTTTGTCTCTGTTCTTTCCCTCTCTCTTGCTTTCTTTCTTCTTCTCTCATTCTCTCTCTGTCGTTCCCTCTCTTCTTGATTTCTGTCTTTCAATCCTGAATCTGCACCCCACCCCCCTTCAATTTTTGACAATCCACCCCATCGCAAATTTAGCCCCTGTCCCCCTCCATGGCCCCTGCCCCCCTCCATGACCCCTGTCCCCCTCCATGACCCCAGTATCCCTCCAAGACCCCTGACCCCCTCCAAGGCCCCTGTCCCCCTCCATGGCCCCTGACCCCCTCCATGACCCCTGACCCCCTCCATGGCCCCATCCCCCTCCATGACCCCTGTCCCCCTCCATGACCCCTGTCCCCCTCCATGGCCCCTGACCCCCTCCATGGCCCCTGACCCCCTCCATGACCCCTGCCCCCCTCCATGACCCCTGCCCCCCTCCATGGCCCCTGTCCCCCTCCAAGGCCCCTGTCCCCCTCCATGGCCCCTGACCCCCTCCATGACCCCTGACCCCCTCCATGGCCCCTGTCCCCTCCATGACCCCTGTCCCCCTCCATGACCCCTGTCCCCCTCCATGGTCCCAGTCCCCTTCCATGACCCCTGTCCCCCTCCATGGTTCCAGTCCCCTTCCATGACCCCTGTCCCCCTCCATGGCCCCTGACCCCCTCAATGACCCCTGACCCCCTCCATGACCCCTGACCCCCTCCATGACCCCTGTCCCCCTCCATGGCCCCTGACCCCCTCCATGACCCCTGACCCCTCCATGGCCCCTGTCCCCCTCCATGACCCCTGTCCCCCTCCATGACCCCTGTCCCCCTCCATGGTCCCAGTCCCCTTCCATGACCCCTGTCCCCCTCCATGGTTCCAGTCCCCTTCCATGACCCCTGTCCCCCTCCATGGCCCCTGACCCCCTCAATGACCCCTGACCCCCTCCATGACCCCTGACCCCCTCCATGGCCCCTGTCCCCCTCCATGGCCCCTGTCCCCCTCCATGACCCCTGACCCCCTCCATGGCCCCTGTCCCCCTCCATGACCCCTGTCCCCCTCCATGACCCCTGTCCCCCTCCATGGTCCCAGTCCCCTTCCATGACCCCTGTCCCCCTCCATGGTTCCAGTCCCCTTCCATGACCCCTGTCCCCCTCCATGGCCCCTGACCCCCTCAATGACCCCTGACCCCCTCCATGACCCCTGACCCCCTCCATGGCCCCTGTCCCCCTCCATGGCCCCTGACCCCCTCCATGACCCCTGACCCCCTCCATGGCCCCTGTCCCCCTCCATGACCCCTGTCCCCCTCCATGACCCCTGTCCCCCTCCATGGTCCCAGTCCCCTTCCATGACCCCTGTCCCCCTCCATGGTTCCAGTCCCCTTCCATGACCCCTGTCCCCCTCCATGGCCCCTGACCCCCTCAATGACCCCTGACCCCCTCCATGACCCCTGACACCCTCCATGGCCCCTGTCCCCCTCCATGACCCCTGTCCCCCTCCATGGCCCCTGTCCCCCTCCATGACCCCTGTCCCCCTCCATGGTCCCAGTCCCCTTCCATGACCCCTGTCCCCCTCCATGGCCCCTGTCCCCCTCCATGGCCCCTGTCCCCTTCCATGACCCCTGCTCCCCTCCATGACCCCTGTCCCCCTCCATGGCCCCTGTCCCCTTCCATGACCCCTGTCCCCCTCCATGGTCCCAGTCCCCCTCCATGGCCCCTGTCCCCCTCCATGACCCCTGTCCCCCTTCATGGCCCCTGCCCCCCTCCATGACCCCTGTCCCCCTCCATGGCCCCTGCCCCCCTCCATGGCCCCTGTCCCCTCCATGGCCCCTGTTTAATTGGTCTCCCTTGTGCAGCTCCATCTATCCTGAACTGCCTCTCTGTAGTTCCTCCATTATACATCCACTGCATATAAAAGCCCCTCGGTATCTCCGTTCATCAACAATACCCTTCCCCCATGCTGGAGGACAAAGTGAGCGTGTGCAGAGACTAACAAGTCGTTTGACTGTGCACCGTAATGTCATGGAGTCATAGAGTCATACAGCACAGAGACAGACCACCAGGCCACACCGACCATGTCCCCAAAGAGTTATCCAGAGTTGTTATCTCTGGTTTGTTACCCGTGGCATGTGATAGCGAGGCAAGGAATAGGGAGAGATATCAGATAAACACATGGCTGCAAGGATGGTGCAGGAGGGAGGGTTTCAGTTTCTTGGATAACTGGTGCTCATTCTGGGGAAGGTGGGACTTGTACAAACAGTATGGTCCTGACTTAAACCAGAGGGATACTAATCCCCTGGGTGGGAAATTTACTAGTGCTATTTGGGTGAGTTTAAATTAGCTCAGCAGGGGGATGGGAACTGGAGGTGTAGTTGCAGTGCACAGGAGGATGAGAGTAGGGAGGGTAGGGACAGGATTTCAGGGTCACAGCAATGTGCTGGCAGACAGCAAACTGGTTTTAAGTGTGTCTACTTCAATGCGAGAAGTATCTGAAATAAGGGAGGTGAGCTTGCAGCATGGATAGGTACCTGGGACTTCAATGTTGTGGCCATTTCAGAGACATGGATAGAGCAAGGTGAGGAATGGATGTTGCAGGTTTCAGGGTCTAGATGTTTCATTAAGAACAAGCAAGGTGGTAAAAGAAGGGGAGGTGTGGCCTTGTTAGTCAAGGATAGTATAACAGTGGCTGAAAGAACTTTTGATGAGGACTCGTCTACTCAGGTAGTGTGGGCTAACTCTGGTACATTGGATGGATCAGATTTTGTCTAATGTTACAGGAGGGTTTCCTGACACAGTATGTCAAAGGGCTGACAAGCGGGGAGGCCACACTTGATCTGGTGCTTGGTAATGAACCAGGCCAGATGTTTGATTTAGGGGTAAGTGAGCACTTTGGAGAGAGTGAACATAATTCAGTTATGTTTAGTTTAGCGATGGAAAGGGATAGGAACACACCACAGGTCAAGAGTTATCAATGGGGCAAGTGCAATTACAATGTGAATCGGCAAGAATTAGGATGCATAGAATGGGGTAGCAAAATGCAGGGGATGCAGACAATGGAAATGTGGAGCTGGTTTAAGGAACAGATATTATGTGTCCTTGGTAGGTATGTCCCTGTCAGGCAGGGAGGAAGTGATAAGGTCAGGGAACCGTGGTTTACTACAGAAATTGTATCTCTTGTTAAGCAGAAGGAGGCTTATGTGTTGATGGAGCAAGATGGTTCAGATGGAGTTGATGGAGAATTGCAGATCAGCTAGGAAGGATTTAAAGAGAGAGTTAAGAAGAGCAAAGAGAGGACATGGGCAGTCTTTAGCAAATAGAATAAAGGAGAACCCTAAAGTTTTCTATAGGTATGTGAAGAATAAAAGGATGATGAGGGTAGGAATAGGGCCAGTCAAAGACAGACGTGGGAAGTTGAGTGTGGACCTTGTGAAGATCGGAGAAGTGTTAAACAAACGTTTCTCATGGTTTTCACTCAGGAAAAGGAGAATATTTGTAAAGGAGAAGAATGAGATACGAGATATTAGACTAGAAAGGATCAAGGTTAGTTATGAACAGGTGTTATCAATTCTAGAAGGAGTGAAAGTAGACAAGTTCCCTGGGCCGGATGGGATTTATCTGAGGATTCGCTGGGAAGTAGGGAGGAGATAGCAGAGCCTTTGGCTTTGATATTTGAGTCGTCATTGTCTACAGGTTTAGTACCAGAGGACTGCAAGATTGCAAATATTGTGTCCTTGTTCAAGAAGGGCAGTAGAGAAGACCCAAGTAATTATAGATGAGCAAGCCATACTTCTGTTGTAGGAATGGTTTTGGAAAGGATTAGAAGAGATAAGATTTATAATCATCTAGCAAGCAACAATTTGATTTCAGATAGTCAACATGGTTTTGTCAAGGGCAGGGCGTGTCTTGCAAACCTCATTGAGTTTTTTGAGAAGGTGACCAAGCATGTAGATGAGGGTAGGGCAGTTGACGTAGTATATATGGACTTCAGTAAAGCCTTTGATAGAGTTCCACATGGTAGGCTGATGGAGAAAATGCAGAGGCATGGAATTGAGGATGATTTAGCAGTTTGGATTAGAAACTGGCTTTCTGAAAGAAGGCAGTGAGTGGTGGTTGATGGAAAATATTCAGCCTGGAGTCCGGTTACTAGTGGTGTGCCACAAGGATCTGTTTTGGGACCACTGCTGTTTGTCATTTTTATAAATGACTTAGACGCAGGCATAAGTGAATGGATTAGTAAATTAGTAAACTATCTTTCCTTACCCACAGATTTAATATGAAGCATGCAAAAAGCATTTAAAAACATAAATATTAAAAATAAATCAAACACTTAACTGAACAAACTAGAAAAACAACTCCTCCTCAAATAATCCAATATTTAGCTTTCACTATCAGGATACAAAAACCTCTCCCGAGCCGTCCCTATACAGGCCTCTCCACAAGCTCCGTGTATAAACAATCTGTCCTTCTTCATGTATTTTGTCAACCTAATTTTTTTCTCAAAACTCACCTACCACTGACAATAGGTTCACCGGTCTATAGTTCCCTGCCTTTTCCTTACCACCTTCTTAAATAATGGCACCATGTTAGGAAGGGATCTTTCCCCTTTCTTCTTCCTGGACCTCTCCATCTTCATTTCCAGCGACAGACTCAACATAGACATCTACTTCAAACCCACAGACACCCTCAGCTACCTGGATTACACCTCCTCCCACCTCCACTCCTGTAAATATGCCTTCTGTTATTCCTAATTCCTCTGCCTCCGCCGCATCTGCTCCCAGGAGAACCAATTCCACCATCGACCATCCCAGATGGCCTCCTACTTCAAGGACTGCAGATCCCCCTCCCAGGTGGTCGATGATACCCTCCAGTGCATATCTTCCACATCCCGCACCTCCACCATTGAACCCCACCCGTCACAACTCAACAGGGACAGAACGTCCCAGTCCTCATCTTCTACTCCACCATCCTCCAGATACAATGCATCATCCTCTGTCATTTCTGTCACCTATAAACTGACCCCACTACCAGGGATATGTTTCCCTCCCCACACCTATCAGCGTTCTGCAGAAACCATTCCCTCCACAACTCCCTTGTTTGGCCCACGCCAAAAACCAACTCACCTTCCACTGCCTACACCTTCCCCCTCACCTCTGTCCTGGGCCCTAAAAGATCCTTCCATATCCAACAGAGATTTACCGGTACTTCCACATACATCATCTACTATGTCCATTGCTCTCACTGTGGTCTCCTCTACATTGGGGAGACAGGACATCTACCTCCTGAATGTTTCACAGAACATTCCTGAGACACACGCACAAAATAACCCCACTGGCCTGTGGCTGAACACTATAACTCCCCTGCCCACTCTGCCAAGGACATGCAAGACCTGGGCCTACTCTACTGCCAAACTCTAGCCACCCAATACCTGGAGGAAGAATGCCTCATCTTCTGCCCTGTGATCCACATGGGATCAATGTAGATTTCACCAGTTTCCTCCATTCCCCTCCTGCCACCTTATCCCAGATCCAACCATCCAACTCAGAACTGCCCTCTTAAACTGCCCTACCTGTCCATCTTCCTTCCCACCTATCTACTCCACCGTCCTTTCTGACGTATCATCATCACCCCCACCTCTATTTACCTATTATATTCCCAGCTACCTTCCCCCCAGTCCCACCCTACCCCTCCCATTTATCTCTCAGCACCCAAGGACCCCACCTCATTCCTGATGAAGAGCTTATGCTTGAAGCATCGACTCTCCAACTCCTCAGATGCTGGCTGACTGTCTGTGCTTTTCCAGCACTATGATTTTCAACTCTGATCTCCAGCATCTGCAATCCTCACTTTCTCCAAGAGCATGACTCTGCCCAGCAGCATGTCCAAATGCATACATCATCAGCACCATCGACAAGTGGAAGGGGGAAGGAGAGGACTGTCTCTCTGTCACTGACCCAGGGGAGAGCAGACTGACCCCACTGTGTCTCTATCACTGACCCAGGGGAGAGCAGACTGACCTCACAGTGTCTCCATCACTGACCCGGGGAGAGCAGACTGACCTCACAGTGTCGCCATCACTGACCCGGGGAGAGCAGACTGACCCCACTGTGTCTGTGTCAGTGACCCGGGGAGAGCAGACTGACCCCACTGTATCTTTGTCATTCACCCAGGGGAGAGCAGCCTGACCCCACTGTGTCTCTGTCACTGACCCAGGGGAGAGCAGCCTGACCCCACTGTGTCTCTGTCACTGACCCAGGGGAGAGCAGACTGACCCTGCTGTGTCTCTGTCACTGACCCAGGGGAGAACAGCCTGGCCCCACTGTATCCCTCCTCGTCCTCTGTAATATGAATATTTTTAAGATGTCACTATTTCTTTCCCCACATTGTATTGTCTTTCATGTCCTTCTTCGCAGTAAACATTGATGCAAAATATTCATTTAGTATCTCCCCAATCTCCTGTGGTTTTAAACATAGGCTGCCTTGCTGATCTTTGAGGGGCCCTATTCTTTCCCCAGTTATTCTTTTGTCCTTAATGTATTGATAAAATCCCTTTGGATTCTCCCTAATCTTATTTGCCAGTGTTACCTCATGTCCCCTTTCAGCCCTCCTGATTTCCCTTTTAAGTATACTCCTACTGCATTTATGCTCCTCTCATGGTTCACTCGCTCTCTGCTGTCTGTAACTGGCATATGCTTCCTTCTTTTCCTGAAACAAAACCTCGATTTCTCCCGTGATCCCACATTCCCTACACCGACCAGCCTTGCCTTTCACCCTAACAGGAATACATTCTCTCTGGACTCTCATTATCTCATGTTTGAAGGCTTCCCATTGTCCAGCCCTGTGTAGCTTTGAGTGTGAGTTTAGAGGTACAGACTCGATGGAGCGAAGGGCCATCTCTGTCCTGGATGATGCCATCATTCTTTGGTTTTGAAACGAAGGGTCTGATTATTTTTGTCTTTGTTTTGAGAAAATGTGACCGAGTGGAAGTTTCAGCTGTTGGTGCCGTCAGTATCAGCTTCAGGTTCTGTATTAGAGTGCTCATTCACAGAGAGAATTTTCTGAAATCAGTTGTATAACAGAATTAACAAGGAAAGCAGTGGGATAACAGTGAGCAGTACAACAGCTCTCAAAAAGCTGTATAACATGAGGCATTGAACGACTGAATAACCTCAGCAGAATGAAGGTCATCACTGAAAAGAAAATCAAAAGGTATTTAGATATTTATGGGATTGATAGTGAGTGAAATATTGCAAGTATTGTTACTTGAAATCAAATGGAAATGAATGTTTGAGACCTAACAGGATCAGATTAATCCAGTCTCTGGGGTATTCAATTCCAGACGCAAATTTCAATGCTATCACATCATTAAAATAAACCTGCTGTCGTAACTTGTTTGTTCAAAATGATATTAAAAAGTTTGAAGATATAATCATGGTTTCCCAGTGGAGATACCACACAATATAAAACAAAGTCTCTGGAACTGTGTCAGCTCCATCTCCGAGAGAATTCTACAATTCCAACAGATTGCCAGCAGTAGGAAGGGAAAGGTTGTGTCACAAACAACGAAATGCATCTTCTCAGGGAAAGGATCGATAGAGTGTATGAGACCATTCTGGCTGTCGTTGGTGTTTCTGGTAAGTCTTGTAACAACTTAACTTATATAAACCTCTGCATTGAATCATCCCCATTTCTCCCAACAGCTGACAGTTACTATAGTCCCATTTAGCAAAGCAAATACTAAAGACAGTTGATAGTGTCCTCACTTACTGAGTTAAAGTGAATAGTTTGTAGGGTGGAGGCTCCTCAGTAATGTTTGTTTCCCTATACTGTGCAGAGTGGGTTTACATTGTGGGCACAGTGTTTGACAAGACTGTTTAACAAGACTTTAACAAGACTACCTCTCTCTGTGGTAGTTCACAGCCTGCTATCGGTCAGATGAGTTTTGTAACAACCCACCTCGCAGTGACACTTGGTGTTTCCCATTCCTTGATGGAAAGGGATTGTGTTGGTGGATCTTGCTCAGGCAGCTCGCTCCAAATGGGAGCCCAGAGACAACAGGGCAATGGGTGGGTTCAGCAGGTCATTAGGGATTAGGTGACAATGGTGTTTGCAGATAGAGTGCGGTGCTAGAAAAGGCACAGCAGGACAGGCAGCATCCGAGGAGCAGTAGGGATCAACTGCCGTCGAGCCATATACAACACCTTGGGTACATGACCGTGTTTCTGTGAGTAATCTGCTGCTCATGTTCTTCCCTATGTCCTTTAAAAGTTCAATGATTCATTGAGAGAGATTCTTTAAACTTCATATAACATGGAATAGCAATTACCTTTGTGTCATTACTTACAGTCTGGGCTCAGGCACCGAGAATGTTTCATTATTAACTTCAAATCTATTTTTTCCTTTCTCTTACAGTTAGTCTAGTGGTGATTGTAATCTTAGCTCGGGGCAAATGTGGTCTTTCTGTGTGCAGCACTCGTTATCTTGTGGCCATGACAACGTCAGATCTACTGTTCATTGTTTTTTATATCATCCTTCACCGATTTCGACAGTATTATTATCCACTGTGTTTCCTGCAAATCACTCCTGTTTGTGGTGTTATCTATGCCCTCAACCGCTTGACCATTGATTGTTCTGCATGGTTCACCATTGCTTTTTCCTTTGATCGATTTGTCGCCATTTGTTTACATGAGATGAAAACGAAGTACTGCACAGGGAAAACTGCAACCGGGGTTCTAGCAACAATCTGCATCTTCTTTTATTTAAAGAACATACCCAACTCCTTTGTGTATTACCCTGGAAAGATGATCAACAATGTTCCATGGTACTGTTATATCAGGCCTGGTTATCATTACGACCCTCGGTGGATAGGTTTTAAATATTTTGAGACTTTTTTAACACCAATGTTCCCATTCACTTTTATTGTCTTTATCAACATTCTGACTGTCAGACACATCTTCGAGGCCATTAAGGTGCGGAAGGAACTGAGAGGTCAGAGAAAAACAGAGAATGATCCAGAGGTAGAGAGCAGGAAGAATTCTGTGATTTTACTCTTTGCCATATCTGCCAGCTTCATACTTCTCTGGTTGTTGCATATTTTATATTTCTTTAATGCTGGTTATTCCTTGGATTCTATTTCTTTTGGTCTCTTTGTTCAGATTGGATATATGCTGAGGAACTTAAGTTGCTGCACAAATGCACTTATTTATGTGGTGACACAGAAACATTTCAGAGACCAGTTAAAGTATACCATGTCATATCCAGTTAGAACAATAATTCAATTGGTGAATCAATCCAAGTAACTGAGAGCCAACATTAGGTGCAGCAGATAACGGAAGGAGGAGTCCACGTGAGGAATGGACCGAAAGGAGAAGGAGGAGCAGCAACATGATAACTCTCCTTTCCCAATGGTCAAGGAATGACTCGATCTAAGGGGCAAAATGTAAAGCCAGTGTAAAGTGCTGTCAGTAATCAGCAACAATTAGCAGGAAGTGGGACAACAAAAGCAAACCCAAAAGAGGAATTAAATATACACAAAAGTTACATTTATCCCAAGTAATCCGTGCTCAGTGAGTGAAGAGGTTATAAAAATAAATGATATGGAGGAAGGTGTAATCTCTCACTGCAGGAGAGAGGGAAATGCAATGACAGGCTCCAGGCCACTCTTCCTCACTGAATTCTCTGAGCCACACATCTGGGCAAATTAAGATACACGAGAAGTTTCCTGTCAGAAAGAGGAAAGAACATACTGTAAGGATTCTGTGTCTTTTGATTGCACATTTATTTTCAACAATAATTGACTTTGTTTCCATTCAGTTCCTTGCTTCGATTACTGGCAATCACAAGTTAAGATTTTAACATTGATCAGTAGGAAACCATAAAAACAAAGGGAATTGGATTATTTTGAAAATATCTTTGTTTTTTATTCCAAGACAATAAAATGCAAAGCAGGAGTAGACAAAGGCAGACTGGATGAAACTGTTTACCTGCTGCATTCTCTCACACCTCCTCCCTCCCTTTCTCCCCACTGTGATCCCACTGAGATGAGTCTGGCTGTGCTCCATCCCTGGGGGAGGCATGCCCCAGGTGGAGGGAGCTGGGAACTGATTGAATGATCTGGGAATTGGGCAGAGATGGGGTTTTGATTGAGAGACTTGGGGATATTTCAAACAGGTTCTGGCAGCCATTGTCTCTTTCACTGTGTGCACTGTATGTTTCTGTCTGTTTCTGTGTGACTGTGAGTGTGGGGAGTGTTGAACCTCAATCTCAGTTTTGATCCTTTAACCTCACCCCCTCCCTGAACCAATCCCTCCCAAAGCAAGGCCCTGGAGCAGAGTCTGTCCCAAATGGAGAGAGGGAGAGAGCTCGGGCCAACTGATAATGTGGCCATATCTTTCCTTATCACCTGTTTGTATCTCTCTTGGTGGGCGGCACGGTGGCACAGTGGTTAGCACTGCTGCCTCACAGCGCCTGAGACCCAGGTTCAATTCCCGACTCAGGCGACTGACTGTGTGGAGTTTGCACGTTCTCCCCGTGTCTGCGTGGGTTTCCTCCGGGTGCTCCGGTTTCCTCCCACTGTCCAAAGATGTGCGGGTCAGGTGAATTGGCCATGCTAAATTGCCCGTAGTGTTAGGTAAGGGGTAAATGTAGGGGTATGGGTGGGTTGCGCTTCGGCGGGTCGGTGTGGACTTGTTGGGCCGAAGGGCCTGTTTCCACACTGTAAGTCTAATCTAATTTTTCCTCTTTTCTCTCAACAGTCTTTTACTTTGTCTCTATCCCTCACTCTCTGTCTGTATCACTAGCCATCTCCCTCTCCCTCTCAACCTTTCTCTCTCACAATATCGTCCTTTCTCTCTCTCTCTTATTGATAGCCTCTTCTTCTGTCTTTTTCTCTCCTGCCTCTTCTTTCTACCTTTATCTATGTTCTTTCTCACTCTTTTGCACTTTCTTCTTCTCTCATTTTCCTTCTATCTTTCCTTCTCTTCCTTTTCTTCCCTATTTCTGTCTTTCCATCCTGAAACATTTCCTTCCCTTCAATTTTGGACACCCTCCCCCTCCTACAGCACATTTAGCCCCTATCCCCCTCCATGACCCCTGTCCATTTGCCCTTCCCTGTGCTGCTTCATCTCCCCTGAACTGTCCCTCTGTAGTTTCTGTATTTCACACCCACTGCATATAAAAGCCCCTCAGTATCTCCATCCATCAACAGTACCCTTCCCCTGCTGTGTCCCAGGTCCTGGTCTGGGGGACAAAGTGAGCATGTGCAGAGACTGACGTGTCTTTTGACTGCGTACCGTAATGTCATGGAGTCATAAAGTCATACAGCACGGAGACAGATCCTTCGGACCAACCAGGCCACGCTGACCATGTTCCAAATCTAAACTATTCCCACCTGCTGCGCTTGGTCCATATCCCTCCAAACCTTTCCTATTCATGAACTTATCCAAATGTATTTTAAACATTGTAACTGTACCTGCATCCACTACTTCCTCTGGTAGTGCATTCCACACATGAACTACTAAAAATGCTGCCCCTCATGTCCTTTTTCAATCTTTCTCCTCTCACCTTAAAAATATACCCCCCAGGTTTGAACTCCCCACCCGAGGGAAAAGACCCCTGTCATTCACCTTATCTATGCCCCTCAGAATTTTATAAACTTCAATAAGTTCACCCCTCACCCTCCAATGCAACAGCCCATTGTTATGTATCAAACTGATGTGCAGGTCTGGGGAACTCGCCATGCTAAATTGCCCATTGTGTTAGGTACATTAGTCAGAAATGGGTCTGGAGAGGGTCAGTATGGACTTGCTGGGCCGAAGGACCTGTTTCCATACTGTAGGGAGTCTAATCGAGGGAATCTAACCCACCATTCCTGGAAACATCTTGATAAATCTTTACTGAACCCTCTCCAGTTTAATAATATCCTTCCTATAACAGGATGATGAGAATTGCACACATTAATTCAGAAGAGGCCTCATCACTGTCCACTACAAGTTCAATATAATGTCAGAACTCCTATACGCAAAGGTCTGAGCAATGAAGGCAAGCATGCTAAACACCTTCTTAACCACCCTGTCTGACTGGGATACAAATTTCAAAGAAGTATGTCCCTGAACCCTGAGGTCTCTCTCTGCTCTCCCACACTACCCAGGGCACTACCGTTAACTCCTGACCTTGTTTGTATTACCACAATGTAATACCTCATGTTTATCCAAATTAAACTCCATCTGCCACTCCTCAGCCCATTGACCCAATTGATCTAGATCTCTTTGTAATCTTGGGTCACATTCTTCACTGTCTGCTTTACCATTTTGGTGTCATCCACAAACTTACTAACCATGTCTCCTATATTCTCATCCAAATCCTTTGTATAAATGACTAACGGAAGTGGAGCCAGTACCGTTCCCAGTGGAACACCCGCTGGTCACAGGCCTCCATCTGAAAAACAATGATCCACCATCACCTGCTGTCTTCTACCACCAAGCCAATTACAAATCCAATTGGCAAGCCCACCCTGAATCCCATGTGATCTAACTTTACTAATCTGTCTCCCATGCAGAACCTTGTCAAAGGCTTTATTAAAGGCCAGCCAAACAACATCTACCACTCTGTCCTCATCAATCATTTTGGTTACTTCTAAAAACAAACCCAATCAAGTATGTGAGACATGACTTTCCTCACACTAAACTATCCTGGCTATCTCTAATCAATCCTTTCCTCTCCACCCTGTGTAAATCCTACTTTTCAGGATCATCTCCAAACACGTATCCACCACCGAAGTCAGACTCGCAGGTCAATAGTTCCCAGGCTTCTCCTCACATCCCTTCTTAAACACATTAACCACACCCCTGTCCTCCAGTTCTTCATATGTGTTTTTACATGATACAAATATTTCTGCTCAGGCCCCTGCAATCTTCTCTCTAACTTCCCACAACGTCCTGGGACACACTTGATCAGGTCCTGGAGGTTTATTTATCCTTATGTTTTTTAGGATCTCCAGCACTTCCTCTTCTGTTTTCTGTGAACTATTCTCAAAACATCAATATTTATATCCCTGATTTCTCCAGCCTCCATTTCTTTCTCAACAGTCAAAACTGATTTGAAATACTCATTTATATCACTCCCATCTCTTGAGATTCAACACAAAGACAACCTCATTGGTCTTTAAGGAATCTTATTCTCTCTCCAGTTGCTCTCTCACTCTTAATATACTCATAGAATCTTTGAATTTCTTTACCTTCCCTGCCAAGGCTATCTCCTGTCCCCTCATTGCCTTCCTCATTCCTTCTGAAGAATGTCCCTACACTCTTTATACTCTTTAAGACATTCAGTTGATCCTAATTGTCTCTCTAATAGATGATCATTTTTTATTCTTGACTTGAACTTCAACATCTTTATTCATCCATTGTTCGCTAATCTTACCAGCCTTGCCTTTCACTCTAACAGGAACAGAATGTTTCTGAACTCTTGTCACACTTTGGAAGGCCTCCCACTTGTCAGTCATCCTTTTACCTGCAATTATTCTACTCCAATCAACTTTTGAAAGATCTTGTTTCATAACCTGAAAATTTGCCTATTCCAATTCGGAACTTTAACTTTTATGGAAGACTTATCCTTTTACAGAACTATTTTAAAATTATTCGCATTACGATCACTGGTCCAAAAGTGTTCCCTAACAGGTGGAAATGGGTACTATCGATGTTGGAGATTAGAGTCAAGATTAAAGTGGTGCTGGAAAAGCACAGCAGGTCAGGCAGCATTCGAGGAGCAGGAAAAACAATGCTTTGGGAAAAATTCTTCATTAGGAATTTCGGGCAAAGGCTCTTCATCAGAAGGGCTTTTGCCAGAAATTCCTGACGAAGGGTTTTTGCCCGAAGCATTGATTTTCCTGCTCCTTGAATGCTGCCTGATCTGCTGTGCTTTTCCAGCACCACTCTAATCTTCCCTGACTAACACATCAGTCACTTGCCCTGCTTTATTTCCCAAGAGAAGTTTAGGTTTTGATCCACCTCTAGTGGGAACATTTATATACTGTTAAAGAAAATTTTCTTGCAATTGAACAAATTCTTCACCATCAAATCCTTAACACCATAACAGTCTCAGACAATGTTTGGAAAATTAAAATCCCCTGCTAGTGCAACCTTATTATTCTTACATACATTTGAGATCTCTCGACATATTTGCTTCTCAATTGCCATCTGACTATTGGGGCGTTGATCCTTTTCCCTGCGATTAGTCTACTCCAAGTAAAATCCCATCAAGGTGATCATCTCTTTCTTATTTCTAATTTGAACCCATATATTTTCACTAAATGATCCCTCAGAAATATCTTCTCTAATTACAGGAGTAATATTTTCCTGAATCAAAAATGCCAGCCCTTCTCCTGCCTTGCCTCTTTCTATCCTTCCTGTACCATCTCAAACCCAGAACACTGAGCTGCCAGTCTTTTCCATTCCTCAGCCATGTTTCTGTAATAGCAATGACATCCCAGGCCCATGTTCCCTTACATGCCCTGAGGTCATCAGCCTTATCCATGAGACCTCTTGCATTGAAATAAATGCAGTTTAAGTGTTCAGTGTTCCTTTGTTCTCTGACTTGTTCTTGACTGTCCTTTCTAAAGAACGCGCTGTTTTCTGATTCAAAATCATTGTCATCTTTCTTTCTATTTTAACTGTAACTTAGAAAGCCCCCACCCCACCCCTCTCAAATCTTACAATCTCCTGAAATAGAACGAGCAAATGTCCCCACCAGGATATTGGTCTAGTTCAGGTGAAACCCATCCTTTTAAACAGATCTTTTCTGTCCCAGAAGAGAACCCAATGCTCCAAGAAAGTGACTCCCTGCACATTGCAGCACCTCGTCAAACATTGATTTATCTGCCCTGTCCTTTTATTCCTTCCCTCATTAGAACTTGGCACCAGAAGTAAACCAGAGATTACTATTTTTTTATATTCTGTTTTTTTTTAACCATCTACCTGACCAGTTATACTCACTGACTAGATTAGATTCCCTTCAGAGTGGAAGCAGGCCCTTCGGCCCAACAAGACCATACCGACCCTCCAAAGAGTAACCCACCCAGACCCATTTCCCTCTGACTAATGCCCCTAACACTACGGGCAATTTAACATGGCCAATTCACCCTGACCTGTGCATCTTTGGACTGTGGGGGGAAACCGGAACACCCAGAGGAAACCCACGCAGACACAGGGAGAACGTGCAATCTCCACACAGACAGTCACCTGAGGCTGGAATCAAACCTGGTACCCTGGTGCTGTGAGGTGGCAATGCTAACCACTGAGCCACCATGCTGACCCCATGCCACTCTAACCCTTTAACCCTATCTCTAACTATGTCATTCCTATCAATATGTACAACAACTTCCGGTTTCTCACTCATCCACTTGACAATCTGCTTCAAACATTTTGAGACATCCTTCACCCTGGCAGTGGGAAAGCAATGTACTATCCTCGATTCACACTCACTCCCGCAGAATCTTCTGTTCTCTGCCCCTCACAGGAGAGTTCCTGAAAACCTTTATTCTTTTAAATCTTGACAAACAAGTTTAACATGATCTGATGACCATTTCTATTTTTCTCATTCAACAATATTCAAAATGGAATATCTGTCTGAGAGAGGAATAGCCACAGGAGACTTCTAAACCACCTTCGTACCCTCCCTGACGGACAGTTACCTATCTGAACGATCTTGCTGTGTAATCACTTCACTAAATCTATTCGTCACCACACTCAACATCTCTTACCTGCCATCAGTAACATTAATCCTACAAAGAAAAAGCTCTCAACAGCACCTTATATATTACATTAAACTATCTTTCCTTACCCACAGATTTAATATAAAGCATGAAAAGAAAAATTAATAATATAAATATTAAAAAGAAATCAAACACTTAACTCAAAAAATGAGAAAACAAGCTCCTCCTCAAATTATCCAACATTCAGCTTTCACTGTCCGGATACAAAAACCTCTCCCGAGCCGTCCCTATACAGGCCTCTCCACAAGCTCCGTGTATAAACAATCTGTCCTTCCTCATGTACTTTTTTAACTTGATTTTTTTTCTAAAAGCTCACCTATCACTGATGACAGGTTCACCAGCCTATAGTTCCCTGGCATTTCCTTACCACCTTCTTAAATAATGGCACCATGTTAGGAAGGGATCTTTCTCCTTCCTGGGCATCCCCATCTCCATTTCCGGCGACAGACTCAACACGGACATCTACCTCAAACCCACAGACTCCCACAGCTACCTGGATTACACCTCCTCCCACCCCCACTCCCTGCTTCCCAATTCCTCCATCTCTGCCGCATTTGCTCCCAGGTGGACCAATTCCACCATTGAACATCCCAGATGGCCTCCTTCTTCAATGACCACAGTTTCCCCTCCCACGTGGTTGACAATGCCCTCCAATGCATTTACTCCACTCCCTGCACCTGTGCCCTTGAAGCCCATCTCTCCAATCACACCAAGGACAGAACCCCCAAGTCCTCACTTCTACTCCACCATCCACCAACGCATCATCCTCTGCCATTACTGCCACCTACAAACAGGCCCCACTACCAGGGATATATTTCCCTCCCCACCCCTATCTGTGTTTCGCAGAGACCATTCCCTCCATGACTCCCTTGGCAGATCCATACCCCCACCAACACACCCTCCACTCCTGGCACCTTCCCTGACCACTGCAAAAAGTGAAAAACCTGCACTCACACCACCCCCCCCCACCTCCGAAAAAGGATCCTTCCAAATCCAGCCAAGATTTACCTGAACTTCCATACACATCATCCACTGTGTCCATTGCTCTCAGTGTGGTTTCCTCTCCATTAGGGACACAGGGCACCTCATCGTGGAATATTGCAGAGAACCTCTCTGGGATACATGCACTAAACAGCCCCCCCACTCTGTGGCTGAACACTTTAACTCCCCCTCCCACTCTGCCAAGGATATGCAAGCCCTGGGCCTCCTCCACTGTGAAACTCGAGCCACCTGATACCTGGAGGAAGAACGCCTCATCTTCCACCTTGGGACCCTCCAACCACATCGGATCAATGTAGATTTCACCAGTTTCTTCATTTCACCTCCCCCACTTTATCCCAGATCATCTCCAACAACAGAGAATCAAACCATCATCCTTTGAAGTTCAATGGGGTTGCTCTTGTTGAATCCTCTCCTGTCAACACCTTGGGGTTACCACTGACCAGAAACTGAATTGTACTAGTGATATATATATACAGTGACAACAGAGCAGATCAGAGGCTTGGAATACAGCAGTGAATGACTCACCTCCTGATTCCCCACAGACCGTCCACCATCTACAATACACCAGTCAGGATTGTGATGGAATACTCCCCATAGGCCTGGATGGGGGCAGCTCCAACAGTATTTCAGAAGCTTGGCACCAGCCGGGATAAAAGAGTCCATTTGATTACCACGACATCCACAAACATCCATGTTATTTTCACCACTGACCCGCAGGAGCAGCAATGTGCACCATCGACAAGGGGCCCTGCAGAAATTCACAGAAGCTCCTTAGACAGTACTTTCCAAACCCACAGCACATTCTCAACAACCACTAGGGATGAGCAATAATTGCCGGCCCAACCAGCGATGCCCAGGAATGGATTAGAATTCATTTAAAATGTTACCCAATCACAACCAATGGTGGGCACTGGGTTTTAGGTTTTGTGAGTGTAAGCTGGTTGGGTCCAGGCAGTAACCTGTTTGTTGTGAAGACCTGAAGAGAAATGCTGTTTGGAACAATCTGTCAGTCTTTCAGAGGCATGGCCTACATACATAGCATCACACAGACACTGACCTTCATATACCAGAATACTCACACGGGAGAGAGGTGGAAACAATTTAAAATGTCTTTGTATCTGGACTGAAGAATATTTGAAAACACAGTTAAAATATTGTCATGAAAATAATTTGTTAAGGAAGTTAGTATCCGAATGAGATATTTTCAAAGTGCTTGACCTTTATAATAATTTGATCTGGGTGTGATAACCAGGCACATTTGTGCACTTTGTGTTCAACAGATTTCAGTCTGAAGATTAAACCAAACAAATGGGTGGACCTGTGTTTATTGGACAATTAAAGTGGACACGGTTAGTATTGAAGAACAATCACTGGACACGAAAGGTTATCTCTGATTTCTCTTCACAGATGCTGTTGAGCTTTTCCAGCAAGTTTTGCTTTTGTTTCTGATTTAAAGCATCAGCTGACATACACTGGATGTGGTTGATGGGGGATTCAGTGTGAGACCCCATGTGCTGCAGTATTCCATCACCTTTGCAACACCTTCATTAAGGATTTGGTCCAGGGGGCAGAATTACAGAGTGCCTTTCTTGGTCAGTGCACTGAGTGTAGGAGTGTGGCCCCACATGACATTGGTTAGGCCACTCTTGAAATATTACATTCAGTTCTGGTCTCCCTGCTATAGGAAAGATGTTGTTAAAGTTGAAATGTTGCAGAAAAAATTTATAAGAATGTTACTGGGGTCAAGGGTTTGAGGTATCGGGGGCTGAGGGGTGACCTCATAGAGGTTTGTAAAATCATCAAGGGCATGGAGAGGGTGATTGGCAAGGTCTTTTCTCCAGGGAACACTTAGCCCACATCCCTCTCAACCCTTCCTATTAATATACCCATCCAGATGCCATTGAGATGTTAGAATTGTGCCCACTTTTACCACTTCCTCTGGCAGCTCATTCCATGCACACATCACTCTCTGAAAGAAGAAAACTGCCCCTGAGCTTCCTTTTAAATCTCTCCCCTCCAAACTTAACCTCTGACCTCTAGTCTTGGACTCCTCTCACCTGGGAAATAGATATTGGCTATTTACCTTATCCCTGCCCCTCATAATTTTATAAATCTCTGTCAGGTCACCCCTCAGCCTCCGACGCTCCAGGGAAAATACCCTCAGCCTATTCAGCCCCTTCTGATAGCTCAATCCCTTCAACCCTGGCAACATTTTTGAAAACCTTTTCTGAACCCTATCAAGTTTCACAGCATCCTTCCTGTAGGAGGGGGACCAGAATTGAATGCAGTCTTCCAATAGTGGGCTAACCAATGTCCTTCACAGAAACAACATGACCTTCCAACTCCTATACTCAATGCACTGACCAAGAAAGGCAAGCATTCCCCAGCACTGCAGAGAAGAGAGAGTGGGACCCGGTAGTGCAGAGGAGAGAGAGAAAGTGAGCAGGAGTGTCAGGGAGAGAGAGAGTGGGACCCAGCAGTGTGTGAGAGAGAGAGAGAGAGTGGGAGCAGGCAGTGTGAGGGAGAGAGAGAGGGAGCGGGCAATGTGAGGGAAAGAGAGAGTGGGAGCAGGAAGTGTGAGGGAGAGAGAGAGTGGGAGTGGACAGAGTGAGGGCGAGAGAGAGTGGGAGTGGGCAAGTGAGGGAGAGAGAGAGTGAGAGTGGGCAGTGTGAGGGAGAGAGAGATTGGGAGCCGGCAGTGTGAGGGAGAGAGAGAGAGTGGGAACGGGCAGTGTGAGAGAGAGAGAGAGTGGGAGCGGGCAGTGTGAGGGAGAGAGAGAGTGGGAGCCGTTAGTGTGAGGAAGAGAGAGAGTGAGAGCTGACAGTGTGAGGGAGAGAGAGTGGGAGCCGGCAGTGTGAGGGAGAGAGAGAGGGGGAGCCGTTAGTGTGAGGGAGAGAGTGAGTGCTGGCAGTGTGAGGGAGAGAGTGGGAGCCGGTAGTGTGAGGGAGAGAGAGAGTGGGAGCAGTCAGTGTGAGGGAGAGAGAGAGAGTGGGAGCCAGCAGTGTGAGGGAGAGAGAGTGAGTGCTGGCAGTGTGAGGGAGAGAGAGAGTGGGAGCAGTCAGTGTGAGGGAGAGAGAGAGAGTGGGAGCGGGCAGTGTGAGGGAGAGAGAGAGTGGGAGCGGGCAGTGTGAGGGAGAGAGAGTGGGAGCAGTCAGTGTGAGGGAGAGAGAGAGTGGGAGCAGTCAGTGTGAGGGAGAGAGAGAGAGTGGGAGCCGGCAGTGTGAGGGCGAGAGAGAGTGAGTGCTGGCAGTGTGAGGGAGAGAGAGAGAGTGGGAGCGGGCAGTGTGAGGGAGAGAGAGAGTGGGAGCCGGCAGTGTGAGGGAGAGAGAGAGAGTGGGAGCGGGCAGTGTGAGGGAGAGAGAGAGTGGGAGCGGGCAGTGTGAGGCAGAGAGAGAGGGGGAGCCGTTAGTGTGAGGGAGAGAGAGAGTGAGTGCGGGCAGTGAGAGGGAGAGAGAGTGGGAGCGGGCAGTGAGAGGGAGAGAGAGAGTGGGAGCGGGCAGTGTGAGGGAGAGAGAGAGAGTGAGTGTGGGCAGTGTGAGAGGGAGAGAGAGTGGGAGCCGTTAGTGTGAGGGAGAGAGAGAGTGGGAGCGGGCAGTGTGAGGGAGAGAGAGAGCAAGTATCCAAGATTGTGGAACAGGCACCTTCGGCCCTTCTGGCCATTCGGTGCAGCCATTTTGGCGTGAGCAATTTGGTGCGGCCTGTTTGGTGCACAGACCCATTCAGGCGCAGAACCGTTTTGGCGCAGATATTCGGTTTCCAGCAGTTTGTAGTTATTATTAAAATAAAATATAACCCATTAAAGAAGGTGGAAAGACATACTGTCATTTCAAAGATAAAAGTATGAGCTGCTGAAATGTCGAGGGAAGTTTACAAGTGATTACCGAGTGCCTAGAATATATGTCGGAAGCTTGCCCAGGGACGATGCCTAACAAGAGAGCACTGAAGACAAGGATTAGTTGGACAAGGAAAGAAATTGCTGCTTACCCAGTAATTCCAAGGAATTTAGAAGAACTTGTAATTCCTGATAGCTTTAAAACATATTCTGTTAATTAATATAATGAAGAACAATTTTTACTATCTTTACAGCAGGAGCACCACCTGCAGAATTCTTATATTTGGAAGAAAAAGGAATGTCGCGTTTCTGAAGCAATCAAAAATGTTATAAGTTGATGGAACATTCAAAATTTCCCCACCTCTATTTTCACAAGTTTATGTTATTTTAGAGGAAATACATCAAGGTGTGTTCACACTGTTGTATGCTTTACTCCCAAATAAGTTACAAACAACAGATGATAAGTTATTTGAAATGGTTCTGGAAATACACCCTGAATGCCACCCTGACATTATCAGCTGGGACTTTGAACGTGCAAATTTCAAACGTTTACAGCAGCATTTTCCTTCTGCAGAAATCCGGGGATGTTTTTTTCACCTGGCTCAAAATATGAGAAAACATCTTGCCAGTTTGGGACACTTGGGTAAGTATAACATCGACTTGGAGTTTTCTTTGAGAGCTAAAATGGTAATTGGTCTTGCATTGATTCCGATTGAAAACATGGAACATTTGGCTGATGTGCTTCCAGATGAACTGCAGCTGCTGCTGGGCTGGTTCGAGGGTAACTATGGAGGTAGAAGATTACCCAGAGGAAATGGTAGGCGTCCACCGCTTTTTCCAGTTGGAATGTGAAATTTATATGAAAGAACTTTAAACAATGTGGACAGAACAAACAATCATGCAGAAGCTGCCCACAGGAGATTACAATGTGAACTTGGAGTGGAATATCCAGTTATTAGGAAATTTATTGACCGTTTACGAAAGGATCAGAATGGAGTGGAAGGGACATTTACTATGAGCATCTCGTAGCAGGGCACGATATTCTGTTGAAATTAAAGAAATTCAGGGAAGCAGACGCTAGAATGCAAACACTCGTAAGAAAATTTAGTGAGAGAAATGATGTTGAATATTTACAAGGGATTGCCCATAATTTTGAATAAACGTCATGTTTTAGATTTTTCGTAATTAACTTGTTTCTTTTATTTCTTTTTTCTTTTTAACACTTTTACTAAAGAAAATAACATTATTTTTATTTTTATTGCTTTCATTAATGCTTTAACTAAGCCTGAAGAGGAATAAATATGAGCTGCGCCAAAATAGTTCTGCGCCTAAATGGCTCTGCGGCAAATGGGCTGCGGCAAACAGGCCGCGCCAAATCGCTTGGCGCCAAAATGGCTGCCCCGAATGGTCCTAAACCTGAGCAAGCGCGAAGTGTCGATGAGGGAGATACCCCCCCACCCACCACCCCAACCCCCAGCATCTGCAGCATTGAGAGCAGGGAGGCAGATTCCCAAACAGCGGGCCCAAGCAAAGAGGATCGAGCCTTCACAGGGAGTGCACTTCAGAAACACTGGGCAACCTTTACTGTTATTACTTTATTGTTCCACTTAACACAACGAAGGACTGTAATGTTAACATTTAACTTTATTTCTTGATTTTTCTACTTATACTAAAAAACACAGTCATGCTTTCCCTCTAACTTAGTTTTTGTATTACTACACGTACCGTGTTTGATGACATTGTACACATTTCACTGTACTCCTGTACTCCTGTACTTGAGAACATGTAACAATAAAATTTACATCTGAATCTAAATAACAAACATCTTCTTCACTCCCCTGTCCACCCATGACTCCATTTTCAAACATCTTTGAACCACCACTCCAAGGTCTCTTTGTTAAGAAACACTCCCCAGATCTTACCGTTAAGTGCCTATGTCCCATCCTGAGTTGCCTTCCCAAAATGCAGCACCTCACACTTATCTAAATTATTCTCCATCAGCCACTCCTCAGCCCAGTAACCCATCTGATCAAGGTGCCATGGTACTCTGTGGGAATTTTTGCTGTCCACGACGTATCCAAATTTGGTGTCATCTTCAAAATTACTGACTCTACCTCCAATGTTCACATTCAAATCATTTATATAAATGACAAAAAGCGATGACCCACACTGCCTTCATCAATCCTGATTTGGAGGAGCCGATGTTGGACTGAGGTGAACAAAGTTAAAAATCACACAGCACCAGGTGATAGTCCAACAGGTTTATTTGGAAGCACTAGCTTTTGGAGCGACACTCCTTCGTCAGGTGGTTGTGGAATATAAGACACAGAATTTATTGCAAAAGTTTGCAGTGTGATGCAACTGAAATTATTTATTGAAAAAGACCTGGATTGTTTGTTATGTTTCTCATCTTTTAGAATAACCATGTTGTTTTCAGTTGTTTCATATGGAAATCCCAGAACGTTTTTATTAAAGTTACATTCTCAAGTGAATTTTACCAGTAGATGCCATATCAGCTCAGGTAATGTATTGAAGGTGTGAGGTACCCTGTGGGAGGCTGTCTGTGCCCAGATGTTCAGACTGATTCTTTTTCTGAAAAAAAACGGATTTTCAGAATCTCATATAGTTTTTTAGCAAAATCAAATGTAATTCTGCAAGTACAAATTGTCCCCACAAACTTGTGTGCGTGAGTGTGTGTGCGCGCGCGTGCGCGGTGAGGGGGGGGGGGTGTTTGAGTGTCTGTGAGAGAGTGTGCGCATGTGTCTGAGTGTGAGTGTGAAAGCTGTATAAGTAGATGAGAGGGTGTGTGTATGTGTGAGAGTGGGTGTGTATGTATGAGCATATCAGAGAGAGCTTGTGTATGAGAGAGGGTCTGCATGAGTGTATGTGTCTGTAGGAGTGTGTGTGTGTGTGTAAGTTTTTGAGAGAGTGTGTGTAGTGAAGTGGGGTCACCTGGAGTATGACATGACCCCAAAGTCTCAGTTGAGGCCATCCCCATGAGTACCAAATTTGGCTACCAGCTTCTGCTCACCCACTTTGTGTTGTAGCCTGTCCTTTAGTCCATCTTGGAGGGTGGTCACCCAAAGGTCTGAGGGTCGAGTGTCCTGGACCGCTGAAGTGTTCTCCGACTGGGAGGGAACACTCCTGTCTGTTGATTGTTGTGTGGTGTCTATTCATCCGTTGCCATAGCCTCTCCTCGGTCTTGCCAATGTACCATGCCTCGGGGCATCTTTGCCTGCAGCGGAGGAGATAGACCACGTTGGCCGAGTCACATGATTACCTGCCATGTACCTGGGGGGTGGTGTCCCACAGGTAATGGTGGTATCAGTTTCAACACTCTGATACATTTTACAGTGTTCACTGTGACAAGATTGTGTGGACAAGGATGCCCTCATAAGAACGGGATATGATGCTCAACTCATCAACCACCAGTTCCAACGTGCCGCAGTGAGAAACCATAATGACCTCCTCAGGAGATAGACACAGGCTGCAACTGACAGGGTACCCTCCATTGTCCAGTACTTCCCAGGAGCCAAAAGACTACACCATGTTCTTCACAGCCTGCAACACATTATCAATGAGGATGAGCACCTCACCAAGACCTTCCCCATATCTCCACTTCGCGCCTTTAAACAACCACCAAATCTCCAAAGAGATTCTTTAAGTAAAAAGGAGAAAGAATAACTAGAGACACGTATGTGTAGAACCACAGGAGATGGGTGAGGTTCTCAATGAATATTTCTCCTCTGTGTTTACCATGGAGAAAGACATGAAGATTGGGAACTAGGGGACGTTAGTGGTGATATCTTGGGGACAGTGTGTATCACAGTAGAGGAGGTGTTGGGTGTTAGAATGTATGAAGGTGGATAAATCTCCTGGTCCTGACCAATATTTCCAAGAGCACTGCAAGAGGTTAGAGAAGACATTATGGGGCCAGTGAATATAATCCCAGTCTACTCAGTCTCTCCTCAGAAGCCAAATCTCTCAACTCTGAAATCAATCGAGTGAACCTCCTCTGTACCCCCTCCAGTGCCAGTCTGTCCTTTCACAAGGAGACCAAAACTGCATGCAGTACACCAACTGTGACCTCACCAGCACCCTATACAGCTGCAACATAACCTCTCTGCTTTTAAACTCAATCCCTTTAGCAATGAAGGACAAAATTCCATTTGCCTTTTTAATAGCCTGTTCCACCTGCAGACCAATCTTCTGTGATTCATGTACAAGGACACCCAGGTCCCTCTGCACAGCAACATGCTGAATGTTTTAACTATTCAAGTGTGGCAATCTCTCAGCCCGACATGGTGATCTCTCAGCCCAGCATGGTGATCTCTCGGCCCGATGTGATGATCTCTCAGCCCAGCATAGTGATCACTTAGCCCAGCCTGAGGATCTTAGCCCAGCATGGTGTTATCTCAGCCCGGCATACCTATTTCTCTGCCCGGTGTGGTGATCTCTCAGCCTGGCCTACAGATCTCTCGACCCGGTGTGACCATCTCTCAGCCAGGTGTGGTTGATCCACAATGCTGGTAGGGAGGGAATTCCAGGATTCTGACCCAACGACTGCAAAGGAACAACAGTATATTTCCAAGTCAGGATGGTGAGTGGCTTGGAGGGGAACTTGCCAGTGATGTTCCCAGGTACTTGCTGCTCATTGTCCTTCTAGATAGAAGCTGTCGGGGGGTTGGAAGGTGCTGCCTAAAGGTCTTTGGTGAATTTCTGCAGTGCATCTTGTAGATAGACACACTGCTGCTCCTGAGCACCGGTGGTGGAGGGATTGAATGTTTGTAGATGTGGTGCCAAATCAAGCGGTTTGCTTGTTCCTGGATGGTGTCAAGCTTCTTGAGTGTTGTTGGAGCTGTACCCACCCAGGCAAGTGGGAAGGATTCCATCACACTCCTGACATCATATATTTTAAGCAGCGCTATTATTACTGTAAAAACAAAAAAAAGTTTAATTTTTAAGTTTGTTCTTTCTTTCTACCTTCTTCTTAAGATTATATGACTAGGTATTTGTCCCTAAGATGGTGCATTGTGTGGTGACATTATACACTTCTCACTGTATTCCTGTACCTTTGTACTGAGTACATGTGACAATAAAATCAAAATCAAATTACAGACAAAAAAAGAAGCGTTGGAATAACTATTGGAAAACTTAGCAGGATATTGGGTTATTTAACTCATAAACAGCAACTGCTGCAATAGAGTAACATCCCATAAACACATCTTGGTACAGGCAAATTCAGTAAATTGATTGTTTCACATGTAATTCTGGACAAGCATTGCAATAGAGTTGTTCAAGATTACATTTGCTTTCAGTGTTCTGGAAACAGTTCAATATTTATTTATCCTTTTAAATCTTTCCTATTCATGTCCCTGTCCAAATGTCTCCAAAATGTTGTAATTGTACCTGCCTGGACCACTTTCTCTGGCAGCCCATTCCATACACACACCCCCTCTGCATGAAAATGTTACCCCTCAGGTCCCTTTTAAATCTTTCCCCTCTCACCTTAAACCTGTGCCATCTGGTTTTGGACTCCCCTGTCCTGGGGAAAAGGCCTTGGCTATTCATCTTGTCTCTGGCCCCTCATGATTTTATAAAGCCCTGTACAAGAAGCTGTGTAAAAGATGCCAGATAAGTTATTGTTGCATTTTGCCAGTGATGATATATAAGCTGGGTAGAAGATGAAAGCCTGATTAACAGGAAACAGAATCAGAATAAAGGCTTCAGTTTCAGACTGGTAACTAATGGAGTGTCACAGGGATCAATGCTGTGACCTCAACTATTATAATCACATTAAACTACTGGGTTCGGTTGAGTAAATGGGAAGAAAAGGAACCTGGAGTATAATGTGGCTGTGGCATGAGGTTGTTTGATTGACAGGAATAACAGAGAGCAGAGAATTATTTAAAAGGAGAGAGATGACAGAATTCTGGAGGAGGGGGATTTACCTGTTCTTGTACAGGAATCTAAAAGAGTAGCATACAGGTACATCAAATAATTCGGTAGTCAGATGGAATATTGACCTTTAATGTAAGAGAGTAATGTACGGCAGCACGGTGGCACAGTGGGTGGCACTGCTGCCTCACAGCGCAAGAGACCTGGCACATTCTCCCCGTGTCTGCGTGGGTTTCCTCCGGGTGCTCCAGTTTCCTCCCACAGTCCAAAGATGTGCAGGTCAGGCGGATTGGCCATGCTAAATTGTCCGTAGTGTTAGGTAAAGGGGTAAATGTAGGGGAATGGGTGGGTGCGCTTTGGCGGGTCGATGTGGACTTGTTGGGCCGAAGGGCCTGTTTCCACACTGTAAGTAATCTAATCTAAAAGGAGGGAGGTCTTACAACCGCACAGTCACTGTTCAGAACACACATTGAGGATTGCGTTTAGTTTTGGTTTCCTTTATTAAAAGGATATACTTGTGTTGGAAACAGTTCAGAGAAGTCTCAGTTCCTGGGAGGAAGGGATCCTTGTTTCAAATACCCAGTGACACTGGACGAGCAACTCTCTTACCCCCACAGATGCTGCCTGACCTGCTGCAGTTCTCCAGTGATTTCTTTCTTGTCTTTTCCAACACGTTTCTATATTGAATAGTAAATATCCTGGAGTGAGTTACAGACTGAAATCTAATCAAGGGGTTCGGAGTACTGATCTGACTGGAAAGACACTGCCATTCTGAAAATATGATTGCACTGATATTTTTGTCTGAATAGTATCCAGGGGAGGGGTCTTTTTAAAGTAAAACTCAATACTCAAACTTCCATGTGCACTAGTCTGGGAAAGCCACATCTGGGAGTGTATCCTCCAAGGTGGGTCTGTATCTCAGTGACCTGGAGTTGTTTCATAGCATCCCTGTTGCAGTGTTTTAAATGCAGGAAGAGCTCACTGAACAGAGAAGAACAAAGAACAATGCAGCACAGGACAGGCCCTTCGGCCCTACAAGCCTGTGCTGACACATTTTACCCTTCCATACTAAAACCGTCTTCATTTCCAGGATCTGTATCCCTCTATTCCCTTCCTGTTTGTGTATTGGTCTAGGTATTCCCTTGAATGCTGCTAATGTGTCTGCTTCCACCACCTCCTCTGGCAGTACATTCCAGGCACTCACCACCCTTTGTGTGAAAAATGTGCCTTGCACATCTCTTTTAAACTTCCCTCCTTGTGGTTTGAACCTGTGCCCCTCAGAATTGATTCCCCCCCCCCACCCCCAAAATGTGAAAAAGCCTCATATTTCCACTTCATCTAATGCCATTCACAATCTTATAAACTTCTACTGGGTCAGCCCTCAATGTCCTGCATTCCAGTGAAAACAAATCCAGTCTATCTAACCTTTCTTCAAAATCCCCCATACCAAGGTAACACCCTGGAAAACCTATTCTGAACCCCCTCCAAAGCATCAACGTCCTTCTAGTGATCAGAACTGGACACAATATTCCAAGTGCAGTCTAACTGAAGTTCTACAAATCCATACAAAGCATAACTTTCTGAACATAGAAATCATAGAATGCCTACAGTGTGGAAACAGGCCATTTGGCCCAACAAGTCCACACCAATCCTGTGAAGAGTATCCCACCCTGACCCACTCCCCTCCCCTATTACTCTATATTTCCCCTGACTAATGCACCTAACCTACATAGCCCTGAACACCATGGGAAATTTAGCTTGACCACTTCACCTAACCTGCACATCTTTGTACTATCCATATAGTCAATGTTCCTTCCAATGAAGGCAAACTTGCCATAGGCTGTTTTGTTTTACCCCCTTATCCACCAGCACTGCCACTTCAGTGATCTGTGGACCTGCACACCCAGATCCCTCTGCATATTAATGCTGCGAAGGGTTCTGCCATTCACTGTTTAATTTCCAACAGTACTTGGCCTTCCCAAATGTATCACCTCACATTTGTCTGGATTAAGCTCCATCTGCCATTTTTCTGACCATGCCTCCAACTGATCTAATATCCTGTTGTATCCTCTGACAATCCTCTTCAACATCTACAACTCCATCAATCTTTGTATCACCCCAATCTTTTTATCATCTGCAAACTTAGACCAACCATGTATTCCTCCAAATTATTTATAAAGGCCATGAAGAGTAAAGGTCCCAGCTCTGATCCCTGTGAACACCACTAGTCACAGCCCTCCATTCTGAAAAGCATCCTCCACCACTCCCTCTGTCTCCTGTGATTGAGTCAGTTCTAAATAGGAAAATCCATCTTGCCAGCTCACCCCGATACCATGTGACTTCACCTTTTGTACCAGTCTGCCATGAGGGACATTGTCAAAGGTTTTACTGAAGTCCATGTGGACAACATCAACTGGTTTTCCCTCATCAATCATCTTCATCATCTCCTTAAAAAATGTGGTCAATTTAGAAAGGCACGACTTCTCCCACACAAAACCATGCTGTCTGTCACTTATAAATCCATTTTCTTCGAAATGCGGATAGATCTTGTCTGGGTGAATTTTTTCCAATCATTTCGCTAACACTGACATAAGGCTCACAGGTCTGTAATTCCCAGGATTATCCCTGCTACCCTTCTTAAACAATGGGACAACATCAGCTATTCTCCAGTCCTCTGGGACCTCACCTGTGGCCAGAGAGAATACAAAGATGTCTGTCAATGCTGCAGCAATTTGTTCTCTTGTCTCCCTCAATATTCTGGGATCGATCCCATCAGGACCCATGGACTTATTGACCTTAATACTTTTTAAGACACACAGAATGTTTCCGTGTCTGTGTTTAACCTGATGTCATGAGGCTTCCTGGGGTCTGGCATCAATGCTGAGCACTTCCAGAGCACAGCCCTCTTGACTGTCTCCCACGGAGCTGTTCCTTCTGCTGGCTTTGTCCTGCCAGTGGGACAGGACCTGCCCTGAGATGGTCATTGTGTTGTCTGGGACATTGTTTGTAAAGTGGGATTCTGTGAGTGTGACTATGTTCGTGGATATGTCTGTGAGGAATATACTGCAGGGCAGTTTTATGTTTTCTACAATAAAGAGTTAACACCTCTTGATTTCTTTCCATTTTAAAATCAAGCCGAACTAAACTATTTTTTTCAGTTGAAGACAATTTAATTATTTTTCACTTCGATAATCAGAGTACACAACTCTGTTCAATAACTGTAGTAACCAGCTGAGTCACCTTCCCAACACACTGTCCGACCAAATACATTGTGAACGGCTTCGGAAAGGCCTGAGTTCAAATATAGTGCTGCTGCACCTCACTGTCCCTCCAATAAAGAGTGAGTCAATGATGGGATCTGAAATCTGTCCAGGGAGCTTCCAAACTGGGCCCAGGCAGTTATTCAAATATCCCCTCACTACAGACAATTCAGAATTATCTCAGAGAGGGTGCAGAATATTCCCAAAGGGGAGAGGGACCAGCAGGATGTTGCTGTTTCCCATGATACAGGATGGGAAAAGGACCAGGTTCTGAGGAGAGAAAATAGGAATTTAGGCAGGAACTTAAAAAGTCGATCCCCGAGGGTAGTTGTAGGAGGGGGATGAGGGTGTGAGTCCTTTTAGGGTAGAGACTATGAGAAAGAATATCAGGCTGATATGATTTAACCAAATCAGAACTTATAGATGTACTTAATAAAAGCAGAGGACTTAGCAAACGGATTCCCGCGGCTGGGTTTTGAGATTTCATTCCCTATCGCCGGTTTCCTCCCTCATTCATTCCATTTCACGGAAACGCGATTTGACAGTAACTTTCTTAAAGGGGACAGAGACCCCATTCAATCTGTATCTAACAGGTCCGTGCTGATGGAGACAACTTGTTTGATTGTCTGCAAGCTGTTCAAGTCCCGGTAGATGGTTCTGAGGGGGATTGGTATTCTCATCTTTTCATAGTTTCGGGTGAGACAGTGCGTTGGGGAGTGGGGAGACCACAGTTTGATGAATGACTGAATGCAATGCAGGAGTAAATATCGAGCGATTGTGAGTGTGTTGGCAAATAAAGGACCTTAATATAAAAATAAAGAAACATATAGTACAATATCTCACGAACCCATAGAATAAGATGTTTGAAGGTGATTGTCTCTCTGCATCAGTGAAGACTCGCCAGCTCGCCCACAGAGACATTGTTAATGATGAACTGATCTGGGTGACCAGGGCAGAACCTCAGCAGATCACAGGATATTCAGGGACAAAGATTACAAGATAAACAAGTGACCACATCAGCGTGTGTTTGAATCTGACTGGTAGGTATGTAATACACAGGGACCTGCTGTAATCAAAATGCCGAGTTAATTGAATTATTAATTGGATGTAATTAATTTACAGACCTGATAGAAGAAGACCTGAAGAAGGGCTTATGCCCGAAACATCGAATTTCCTGCTCCTTGGATGCTGCCTGACCTGCTGCGCTTTTCCAGCAACACATTTTCAGCTCTGATCTCCAGCATCTGCAGACCTCACTTTCGCCTCCTGATAGAATTAACTGCCTGGCCAACTGATTTTCTGACCTGATGTAATCATCACCCAGTTGGTTGACTTGTGAACTTGATCTGATTAACTGCACAAGAACAGTTAGTTTGTAGACTGACATAACTTTGATGTCAGAAAGTGTAAGAATGGTATTGTACGGGTGTCTGACAGAGACAGCTGGGTTGTCCTGTGTGACGGTTTTGAGTTCCTCTCCTGGCTGTAATCGATTTCCGCTGGAATAAACTGCTGTTCCTGCTGAATTGCCCAGGCCTTCAGAGTCTTCTTGCCTCAGAGACAGCAGTCACTCCTACAGCAGTAATATCTGGATTACTCCCAGTGCCGTGTCCCAGTGGGAGTCGGAACTGGAGTGCAGAGGAATCTCTTCTGGGGTAGAAGAGACCTGGATCAGAAGGAAAGGTTGTACCTGAATTGCAATATACTGGTGGGGAGAGTTGCTCGAGCTGCTTGGGTTGGGGAAGATGGGGATGGAATTAACACCGAGGGAGATAGTGAGGAAAGGGATCAGTCTGAAACTGGGTATAGTTGGGAAAAGGGGCAAGTCAATTACACTTGGGCAGGCAGGAAAAAAGCAGACAGCGAGGTAAGACTGATAAATTAAACTATTATTTCAATGCAAGTGGTCGAACAGGTAAGGCAGATGATCTCAGGGCATGGTTGGGAACACGGGACTGGGATATCATAGCAATTACAGAACCGAGGCTCAGGCATGGACAGGACTGGCAGCCCAATGTTCCAGGGCATACATGCTCAAGGAAGGATTGAAAGTTGGGGGAGGGATGGTGGGGGTGAGGGGGTGGGGTGCAAGAGAGGAGAGAGAGGCATATTTCGATTAGGGATAATATTACACCTGTATTTTGGGATGATATTCCTGTGAATATATCCAGGGAAATTATTCAGTTGGAACCAAGAAATAAGAAAAGGAAAATCATCTTGTTAGGATTGTACTATGGATTCCAAACAGTCAGGGGAAATCGAAAAGCAAATTTGTTAGGTGATCTCAATTTTCTGTAAGAATAATAGGCTGGTAATGGCAAAGGGATTTTAACTTTCCAAAGCATAGACTGAGACTGCCATTGTGTTAATGACTTGGTTGGAGAGAAATTTGTTAAGTGTGTACAAGAAAATGTTCTGATTCAGTATGTGAATGTACTTTCTAAAGGAACAAAAGTTGATCTACTCTTTGGAGATAAGGCAGGGCAGATGACTCAGGTGTCAGTGGGGGAACACTTTGGGGCCAGGAACCATAATTCTATTTGTTTTAAAATAATGATGGAAAGGGGGTTTAGAGTGTAGGTTTGCTCACTGAGCTGTAGGTTTGATATCCAGACGTTTCATTACCTGGCTAGGTAACATCATCAGTGGTGACCTCCAAGTGAAGCGAATCTGTTGTCTCCTGCTTTCTATTTATATCTTTCTCCAGGATGGGGTTCCTGGGGTTTGTGGTGATGTCATTTCCTGTTCATTTTCTGAGGGGTTGTTAGATGGCATTTGGATCTATGTGCTTGTTTATGGCATTGTGGTTGGAGTGCCAGGCCTCTAGGAATTCTCTGGCATGTCTTTGCTTAGCCAGAATAGATGTGTTGTCCCAGTCGAAATGGTGCTTTTTTTTTCATCTGTGTATAGGGCTATGAGGGAGAGGGGGGTCATGTCTTTTAGTGGCTAGCTGGTGCTCATGTATCGTGGTGGCAAACTTTCTTCCTGTTTTTCCTACGTAGCGTTTGTCCATGGGTTTTACTGGGTCTTTTAAGTTTGTTAGTTTTTGTTTGAGAGTGTTGGTGGGTTTGTGTGCTAATAGATTCCGAGGGTTCTCAGTCGTCTTGGAAAAGTAGAATGGATCTAAAAGCTAAAGTTCTAAATTTATAGGAAGGTCAATGTTCATGATATTAAGCAAGAACTTTCAAAAGTTCATTGGGGACAAATGTCGAGCTGAAAATGTATTGCTGGAAAAGCGCAGCAGGTAAGGCAGCATCCAAGGAACAGGAAATTCGACATTTCGAGCATAAGCCCTTCCTGTTCCTTGGATGCTGCCTGACCTGCTGTGCTTTTCCAGCAATACATTTTCAGCTCTGATACTCCAGAGCTTTCTCCTGGGGACAAATGTCTGCAGGTAAAAGGAAAGCTGGAAAATGGGAAACTTTCAAAAATGAGATGAGAGTCCAGGGACTGTATGTTCTCATATATGGGTGAAGGGCAAGGCTGGTAGCTTTAGAGAATGCTGAATGATGAGAGAAAATGAGGTTTTGCTCAAGAATAAGCAAGAGGCAGATGTCAGATGTAGACAGCAGGGATCAAGAGGATCCCTAGAATAGTATAAAGGCAGTAGAAGTGTACATAAGAGGGAAATCAGGAAGACAAAAATGGGACATGAGATTAGTGTTGGCAAGCAGGGTTAGGAGAATCCAAAAAGATTACATTAAGGAGAAAAAGGTAATTCAGGAGAGAATAAAGATCAGCAAGACCACCTGTGGAACTACAGGAGATATGGGTGATGCTAAACAAATGCTTTACATCAGTGTTTATTGTGAAGAAGAAGATGGAATCAAGAGAACTTGGGGAAATAAATAGTGACATCTTGATAAATGTCCACATTACAGAGGAGGAGGTGCAGGACATCTTAAAACAGATAAAGATTGGTAAACTGTTCAGGAACTGTTCAGGTGTACCTTGAACTCTGTGGGAATCTAGAGAAGTGATTGCTCTGCCCCTTGCTGAGATATTTGTATAATCTGTAGTCAAGGGTGAGATTCCAGAAGACTGGAGATTGGCTAATGTGGTGCCATTATTCAAGAAACGTGGTAAGGAGAGACAAGGGAATGATAGACCGGTGAGTCTGACATTGGTGGTGGGGAACATGTTGAGAGGGGATCCTGAGAGACTGGATTTACATATATTTGGAAAGGCAAGGGCAGATTAGGGATTGTCAACATGGGGCATTGTGTGTGGGAAATCATGTTTCACTAACTTAATTGAGTTTTTTGAAGAGGTAACAAAGAGGATTGATGAAGGCAGAGTGGTGAACATGATCTATAAGTACTTCAGTAAGGCGTTCAGCAAAGTTCTGCATGGTAGATTGGTGAGCAAGATTAGGTCACATGGAACACAAGGGGAACTAGCCAATTAGATATAGAAGGTTGGAGACAGAGGGTGGTGATAGAAGGTTGCTTCCTAGACTGAAGACCTGTGACCACCGGTGTGACATAGTGATCGATGCTGGGTCCACTACTTTTTGTCATTTATAAACATAATTTGGATGTGAACATGGGAGGGATAATTAGTAAGTTTGTGATGACACCAAAATTGGAGGTGTAGTGGACAGTCTAGAAGATTCCCTCAGAGTACAACAGGACCTTGATCAGATGGGTTGCTGGGCTGGGGAGTGGCATATAGAGTTTAATTTAGATAAATGTGTGGTGTTGCATTTTGGAAAGGCAAGTCAGGGTGGGACATATGCAGTTAATGGTAAAGTACTGGGGAGTGTTGCTAAACAAAGAGACCTTGGAGTGCTGGTTCATAGATATTTGAAAATGGAGCCACAGGTAGTCAGGGGAGTGAAGAAGGTATTTAGATATAGACTTAAGCTTTATTGTCACATGTACTCAAGTACAGGAGTACAGGGAAATGTGTGACAATGTCATCAAGCATGGTGCCATCTCACGTACGAAGGTGCCTAAGTACAAGACGTAGGTGCACGGAGAAACACAAAAACACAAAAGGAAAGCATTCCTGTGTTTCTTTCATTGGTCAGTGCATTGAGTATAGGAGTTGGGACGTCATGTTGTGGCTGTGAAGGACATTGGTTAGTCCACTATTGAAATGCTGCTTTCGAATCTGGTCTTCCTCCTATAGGAAAGATGTTGTGAAACATGAAATGGTTCAGAAAACATTTACAAGGATGTTTCCAGGGTTGGAAGGTTTGAGCTATAGGGAGAGGCTGAATAGACTGGGGCTATTTTCCCTGGAACATCAGAGGCTGAGGGGTGATCTTGTAGGGATTTATAAAATCAGGAGTGGCCGGGATAGAGTAAATAGATAACGCCTTTTCCCAGGTGATAGGAGTCCAAAACTAGAGGTCATAGGTTCCGGGTGAGAGGGGAAAGATTTCAAAAGGACCTAAGGTGCAGTGTTTTTCTTGCAGAGAGTGATGTGTGTATGGAATGAGCTGCCAGAGGAAGTGGTGAAAGCAGGCACAATTACAGCATTTAAAATGCACCTGGATGGGTATATTAATAGGAAGGGTTTAGAGGAATTTGGGCCAAGTGCTGGTGAATGGGACTAGATTAATTTCGGATATTTGTTCCGCATGAATGGGTTGAACTGAAGGGTCTTTTTCCATGCTGTATATCTCTGTGATTCGATAACAACTGGGAAGTGCATGGGGCAGACTGACTAAGTACTGGCACAGGGCTGACCTAAACATTTTTCAACATTTAACCAAATGACCTGCCAATAACCATGCCTCATGGTTTTCTCTATACTGATGACTTAGAGTCATAGACGTGTACAACACAGAAACAGACTCTTCCATAAAAGCCATCCACCCTGAACAGACCTGGTCCCATTTGTCAGCATTTGGCCCTTATCTCTCTAAACCCTTCTTATTCAAATATCCATCCAGATGCTTTCCAAGTGCTATAATTGGGGAAGTGTTCCCTGGAAGACGAATGCCTCATATTCTCCCTTGGGAGCCTGCAGCCACTCGGGTTAAATGTGGATTTCAACAATTTCCTCATGTACCCTCTCCCCACATTAACCCAGTCCCAAGCCTCCAACTCAGCATCGCCCTCCTGACCTGTCCATCACCTTTCCCATCTGTCTGCTCCACCCCACAGCCCCCTGACCTATCACCTTCTCCCTCACCTTCATCTGCCTATCGCTTTCCCAGCTACCTTCACCCTAGCACCACCCCCCAGCCCCCTCCCATCTATCTCTCCCGGCCTGCAAGCCTCATTCCTGATGAAGGGCTTATGCCCGAAATGTTGATTCTCCTGCTCCTCAGATGCTGCCCGACCTGCTGTGCTTTTCCAGCACCACACTCTCGACATTGATCTCCAGCATCTGCAGTCCTCACTTTCTCCGTGCTGTTAGGTAGTTTCATGCTATTGTGTACCACAGGAGGGTCATGGCTGGTCGAGTCCCATAGAGACAAATGTAACCCATTGGGTCATTGTTTCTGGAAGGTTTATTCTTCTCGAAGGATTCTTCAGGGTTAGTGGTTTGACCAAACCCTCCCAGATTCTGCTATCTCCATGGTGTAAGTTAGAAGTGGATGGAAGGCGGACTGTTTGTTGACTTCACATCACACGTTCTGGAATAAAATGATGCTGTGATTTTGTAAAATGTCAGACTGTGAGGGAGTTGTGGAACAGATTGCTGGGCCTTTCGCTGAGATATTCGTATAATTGACAGCCAAGGCTGAGGTGCCTGAAGACAGGACAGTGGCTATCATCGTGCTATAATTTAAGAAAGGTGGTAGGAAAAAGCTGGGGATCTATAGATCTGTGAGTCTGCTGTCAGTGGTGGGAAAGTTTTGAGAAAAAAAAGTTAAAAAGATACATGAAGAGGGACAGGTTGTTTGTACATGGAGCTTATGGAGAGGCCTGGATATGGATGGCTCTGGAGAGTTTTTTTCAGACAGTGAACACTGAATGGTGGATTATTTGAGAAGGAATTGTTTTTTTCATTTGTTCAGTTAAGTGTTTGATTTCTTTGTAATGTTTTTACTTTTTGTTGCATGCTTCATTTTAAATCTCTGGGTAAGGAAAGGTATTTAATTTTATATATAAGGTGCTACTGAGAGCTTCTTCTTTTTAGGATGAATGTTACTGACAGCCTGCAAGAGACATTGAGGTGTGATGACTACTAGATTCTGAGGTGTGTAATCACAGCGCGATCATTCAGATCGATAACTGCCCATCAGGAAGGGTATGAAGGTGGTTTCGAAATCTCCTATGGATATTCCCCTCTCAAACAGATAGTCCGTTTTGGGTATCATTGAATGGGAAAAATAGGAGTGGTTGTCAGATCTTGGGCACTAAGAATGAATTTTATGTTAAATAGGTTTGTCAAGATTTAAAAGATTAATAAGTTTTGGGAACTCTCCTGTGAGGGGCACAGACAGGAGATTCTGCGGTAATGAGTGTGAATCGAGGAGAGTACGTTGCTTTTTTGGTGACAGGGTGAAGGACGTCTCAAAATGTTTGAAGCAGATTGTCAAAGGGGAGAGTGAGAAGCTGGAAGTTGTTGTACACGTTGGTCAGAATGACATTGTTCAAGAAAGGGTTAAAGCTTTACAGAGTGAGTGTAAGAGGTTAGGTAGAAGGTTAATAAACAGAATATGAAAAGCAGTAATCTCTAATTTATTTCTAGAGCCAAGTTCTAATGAGTGAAGGAATAAGAGGATAGGGCAGATAAATCAATGGTTGAAGAGGTGCTGCAATGTGCAGGGATTCAGTTTCTTGGATCATTAGGATCTCTTCTCAGACAGAAGAGATTTAAAAAGGATGGGGTTCACCTGAACTATAAGAGGACCAATATGCTGATGGGGAGATTTGCCAGTACTATATTAGGAGCTTGTAAATGTTTAGAGAGGTGGGTGGGGGCTTCCTAAGCAACAGTGAAAATGGAAAGAAAGATGGCAATGGTTCTGAATCAGTAAACAGCAAGATATTTAGAAAAGACAGACAAGAACAAGTCAGAACAGAGAAACTCTGAACACTTAAACTGCATTTATTTCAATGCAAGGGGCCTTATTGATAAGGCTGATGGACTCAGGGCATGTAAGGGAACTTGGGACTGGGATGTCATCGCTATTACAGAACTTGGCTGAGGAATGGAGAAGAGTCGACAAGTGTGGTGCTGGAAAAGTACTGCCAGTCAGGCAGCATCCAAGGAGCAGGAGAGTAGCTCTTCATTAGAAATGAGGGGGTGGCCCAAGGGAGAGATAAATGGGAGGGATCTCGGGCTGGGGGCAAGGTAGCTGGGAATGTGGTAGGTCGATGGAGGAGAGGGGTAATGGTAATAGGTCAGAAAGGAAGGTGGAGTGGGATAGGTGGGAAGGAAGATGGACAGGTAGAACAGTTCAAGAGAGGTGTGCCAAGTTGGAATGTTGGATCTGGGGTAAGGTAGTGGGGGGTATGAAGAAACCGAGGAAATCTACATTGATCCCATGTGGTTGGAGCGACCCAAGGAGGAAGATGAGGCTTTCTACCTCAAGGTGGTTAGAGTTTGGCAAACTCCCCCCCCACTACTCTGCCAAGGACATGCCAGTACTGGACCTCCTCCACCGCCAAACTCCAGCCACCCGACATCTGGAGGAAGAATACGTTATCTTCCGCCTTGGGACCATCCAACCACATGGGATCAATGTAGATTCCACCAGTTTCTTCATTTCACCTCCCCCCTCCTTATCACAGAGCCAAATGTCCCATCAGGCACCACCCTCTGGAACTGTCCAACTGGTCCATCTTCCTTCCCACCTATCTGCTCCACCCTCCTCCATCTACCTAGCACATTCCCAGACCCCTCCCATTTAAGTCTCAGCCCCCCCCACCCGGGCCATCCTCCCATTCCTGGTGAAGAGCTTATACTCGAAATGTTGGCTCTGCCTGACCGGCTGTGCTTTTCTAGCACCACACGTTTTGATCTTCAGCGTCTGCAGTCCTCACTTTCTCTTGAGGAATGGAAAAGACTGGCAGTTCAATGTTCTGTTTTCGGGTTTTCTCGGAAGGATATAAAGAGAGGCAAGAGAGGAGAGGAGGAGTGTTGTGTTTTTGATTAAGGAAAATATTACGACTGTAATTTGAGAAAATATTTCTGAGGGACCATTTCATGAAAAATATATGAGTTGAAGTTAGAAATAAGAAAGGGATGATCACCTTGATGGGATTGTACTATCGGCTCCCCAATAGTCAGAGGGCAATTGAGAAGCAAATATGTAGAGAGATCTTAAATATATATATAAAAATTATAAGTTTGAAATGGTAAGGGATTTAAATTTTCTAAACATTGATTCAGATTGCCAGAGTGTTAAAAAGTTTTGATGGTGAAGGATTTGTTAAATTGCACGAAAATTTCCTTTGTCAAGATATAAATGTTCCTACTAGAGAAGGATCAAACCCGAACTTCTCTTGGGAAATAAGACAGACCAAGTGACTGAGTGTTAGTCAGGGAACACTTTGGGAGCAGTGATAATAAAACTATCAGTTTTAAAATTGTTATGGAAAGGCACAGGTCTTCCATAAAAGTTAAAGTTCTTAATTAGAGTAAGGCAAATTTTAAAAGTATGAAACAAGAACTTTCAAAAGTTGATTGGAGTAGACTGGTCACAGGTAAAAGGAACTAGGAGGAAGTGAAGATGCAAATGCTGGAGATCAGAGTCACGAGTGTGGTCTTGGAAGAGCACAGCAGGTTTCCTACTTGTGGGATGCTGCCTGACTTGTTGTACTTTTCCAGCACCACATTCTCGACTCTTCACAGGTAAAAGGATGACTGACAAGTCTGGGCGGCACGGTGGCACAGTGGTTAGCACTGCTGCCTCACAGTGCCTGAGACCCGGGTTCAATTCCCGACTCAGGCGACTGACTGTGTGGAGTTTGCACGTTCTCCCCGTGTCTGCGTGGGTTTCCTCTGGGTGCTCCGGTTTCCTCCCACAGTCCAAAGATGTGCGGGTCAGGTGAATTGGCCATGCTAAATTGCCCGTAGTGTTAGGTAAGGGGTAAATGTAGGGGTATGGGTGGGTTGCGCTTCAGCGGGTCGGTGTGGACTTGTTGGGCCAAAGGGCCTGTTTCCACACTGTAAGTAACCTGAAAAAAAAGTGGGAGGCCTTCCAAAGTGTGATAACAAGAGTCCAGAAACATTCTGTTCCTGTTAGAGTGAAAGGCAAGGCTGGTAAGATTAGCGAACACAGGATGAATAAAGATGTTGAAGTTTAAGTCAAGAATAAAAAAAATCTATCAGAGAGACAATTGGGATGAACTGAATGTCTTGAAGAGTATAAAAAGTGAAGAAACATCCTTAAGAAGGAAATGAGGAAGGCAATGAGGGGATAGGAGAGAGCCTTGGCAGGGAAGGTAAAGATAATCCAAAGAGATTCTATAAATACATTAACAGTGAGGGAGCAACTGGAGAAAGATAGGACCCCTTAAAGATTAACGAGGTTGTCTTTGTGTTGAACCTCAAGAAATGGGAGGGATATAAATGAATAATTCTGTTTTACTGTTGGGAAGGAATTGGATGCGAGAGAAATCAGGGAAATAAACACTGATGTTTTGGGAAAAGTTTCCAGTACAGAAGAGGAAGTGCTGGAGATCTTAAAAAACATAAAAGTAGGTAAACCTCCAGGACCGGATCAAGTGTGTCCCAGGACACTGTGGGAAGTTAAGGAGAAAATTGCAGGGCCCCTAGCAGAAATATTTGTATCATCAATAAACACAGGTGAAGAATTGGTGGACTGGGGTGTGGTTAATATGTCATTGTTTAAGAAGGGATGTGAGGAGAAGTCTGGGAACAATCGACCCGTGAGTCTCACTTCGGTGGTGGGGACGTTTTTGGAGATGATTCTGAAAGATAGGATTTACACAGGGTGGAGAGGAAAGAATTGATTAGAGATGCTCAGTATGGTTTTGTGTGAGGAAAATCATGTCTCACACACTTAGTCAGATTTGTTTTTTGGAAGTAACAAAACCAATGAGGACAGAGTGGTCGATGGTGTTTGCTTGGCCTTTAGTAAAGCCTTTAACAAGGTTCTGCATGTTAAACTAAAGATTAAAGCTAGATCACATGGGATTCAGGGTGGGCTTGCCAATTGGATATGTAATTGGCTTGATTGTAGAAGACAGCAGGTGATGGTGGATCATTGTTTTTCAGACTGGAGGCCTGTGACCAGCGGTGTTCCACTGGGAGCGGTACTGGCTCCACTTCTGTTAGTCATTGAAATGAACGTTTTAGATGAGAATACGCGAGGCATGGTTAGTAAGTTTGTGGACGACACCAAACTTGGTGAAACAGACAGTGAAGAATGCTACCCGAGATTACAAGGAGATCTTAATCAATTGGGCTAAAGGGCTGAGGGATGGCAGATGGAATTTAATTTGGATACAGGTGAGGTATTGCATTGTGGTAATACAACCAAGGACAGGACTTATTGGTAGGGCCCTGGGTAGTGTTACAGAGCGGAAAGACCTTGGGGTTCAGGGACATATTTCTTTGAAGTTTGCACAGGGTAGTTAAGGAGGTATTTAGCACACTTGCCTTCATTACTCCTACACTCAAAGGCCTGTGCAATGTCAGAACTGACATTATATTGAAGTTCTATAGGGCACTGGTGAGGCCTCTTCTGGTTTATTATATGCAATTCTCATCACCCTGTGATAGGAAGGATATTATTAAACTGGAGAGGGTTCAGTAAAGATTTACCAAGATGTTGTCAGGAATGGAAGGTTTCAGATATAAAAATGGACTGGAAAGGTGAGGACGTTTTTCACTGTTGTATTGGAAGTTGAGGAGTGACCTTATTGATGTTTAAAAAACCTTGAGGTGCATAGATAAGGTGAATGACAGGGGTCTTTTTCCTCGGGTGGGGAGTTCAAACCAAAGGGGTATATTTTTAAGGTGTGAGGAGAAAGATCAAAAAACGACATGATGGGCAAAATTTTTAGTAGTTTCGGTTTAGAATGAACTGCCAGAGGAAGTGATGGATGCAGGTACAGTTATAACATTTAAACTACATAAGACCATAAGACGTAGGAGTGGAAGTAAGGCCATTCGGCCCATCAAGTCCACTCCACCATTCAATCATGGTTGATGGGCATTTCAACTCCACTTACCAGCATTCTCCCCGTAGCTCTTAATTCCTTGTGACATCAAGAATCTATCGATCTCTGCCTTTAAGACATTTAGCGTCCCGGCCTTCACTGCACTCCGCGGCAATGAATTCCACAGGCCCACCACTCTTTGGCTGAAGAAATATCTCCGCATTTCTGTTCTGAATTGACCCCCTCTAATTCTAAGGCTGTGTCCACGGGGTCCTAGTCTCCTCGCCTAATGGAAACAATTTCCTAGCGTCCACCCTTTCCAAGCCATGTATTATCTTGTAAGTTTCTATTAAGTCTCCCATTAATCTTCTAAACTCCAATGAATACAATCCCAGGATCCTCAGCCGTTTGGATAAGTTCATGAATAGGAAAGGTTTGGAGGGATATGGACCAAGCGCAGGCAGGTGGGAATAGTTTAGTTTTGGAACATGGTCAGCGTGGCCTGGTTGGTCCGAAGGATCTGTCTCCGTGCTGTATGACTCTATGACTCCATGACATTACGGTACACAGTCAAAAGACACGTTAGTCTCTGTACACCCTCACTTTGTCCTCCAGACCAGAGGCTGGGACACAGCAGAGGGGAAGGGAATTGTTGATGGACGGAGATACCGTGGGGCTTTTATATGCAGTAGGTGTGTAATGGAGGCACTACAGAGGACAGTTCAGGATAGATGGAGCTGCACAGGGGAGGGCAATTACACAGGGGCCATGGAGGGGGCAGGGGCCATGGGGGGACAGGGGTCATGGAGGGGACAGGGGCCATGGAGGGGGACAGGGGCCATGGAGGGGACAGGGGCATGGAGGGGACAGGGGCCATGGAGGGGGACAGGGGCCATGGAGGGGGACAGGGGTCATGGAGGGGGACAGGGGCCTTGGAGGGAGACAGGGGTATGGAGCAGGGCAGGAGCACGGAGGGGGGCAGGGGCCTTGGAGGGAGTCAGGGGTCATGGAGGGGGGCAGGGGTCATGGAGGGGGACAGGGGCCATGGAGGGGACAGGGGCCATGGAGGGGGACAGGGGTCATGGAGGGGGACAGGGGCCATGGAGGGGGACAGGGGTCATGGAGGGGGACAGGGGTCATGGAGGGGGCAGGGGCCATGGAGGGGGACAGGGGCATGGAGGGTGACAGGGGCCATGGAGGGGGACAGGGGCCATGGAGGGGGCAGGGGCCATGGAGGGGGACAGGGGCCTTGGAAGGGGACAGGGGCCATGGAGGGGACAGGGGCCATGGAGGGGGACAGGGGCCTTGGAGGGGTCAGGGGTCATGAAGGCAGGACAGAGTCATGGAGGGGGACAGGGGCCTTGGAGGGAGTCAGGGGTCATGGAGGGGGGCAGGGGCCATGGAGGGGGACAGGGGCCATGGAGGGGGACAGGGGTCATGGAGGGGGACAGGGGCCATGGGGGGACAGGGGTCATGGAGGGGGTCAGGGGTCATGGAGGGGGACAGGGGCCTTGGAGGGGGAGAGGGGTCATGGAGGGAGACAGGGGCTAAATTTGCGATGGGGTGGATTGTCCAAAATTGAGGGGGGGGGTGGGGTGTAGATTCAGGATTGAAAGACAGAAATCAAGAAGAGAGGGAAAGACAGAGAGAGAATGAGAGAAGAAGAAGAAAGAAAGCAAGAAAGAGGGAAAGAACAGAGACAAAGGAAGAAGGAAGAGAGAAAAAGAAAAAACAGGAGTCTGTCAGAAGATAGAGAGAGAGAGAGATAATGTGAGAAAGAAAGTTTGAGAGGGAGAGAGAGATGGAGATGATACAGACAGTGAGTGAGAATCAGAGACAAAGAGAGAGACAGAGAGAGGGAAAAGAGGAAAAATCAGACAGGTACAACCAGGAGATAAGGAAAGATGTGGCGAGATTAAAGAGGTGATATTCACCATTCCGGTTGGTCTGAGCTCTCTTGATGGTCTCTCACACTTCCTCTCTCCCATTTGGGACAGACTCTGCTCCAGGGGCTTGCGTTAGGAGGGTCAGGTTCAGGGAGGGGATGAGGTTAAAGGATCAAAACTGGGATTGAGATTCAAACACTCCCACACTCTCACACACACACACACACACACAACACCACGATACTCACCCCCTGCTCAGTGCACACGGTGAAAGGGACAATGGCTGCCAGAACCTGTTTGAAATATCCCAGGTCTCTCACTCAAAGCCCCCTCTGTGACCAATTCTCAGCTCATTCAGTCAGCTCCCAGCTTCCTCTACCCGGAGCATATCTTCCCCAGGGATGGAGCACAGCCAGAGCCATTCAGTGGGATTAGAGGGGGGAGGGAGGGAGGAGGTGTGAGAGAATGCAGCAGGTAAACAGTTTCATCCAGTCTGCCTTTGTATACTCCTACTTTGCATTTATTGTCTTGGAATGAAAGCCAAATGTATTTTCAAAATGATCCAATTCCTTTTTTACTTTGGGGTTTCCTATTGATTATTGTAAAAAAATCTCAATTTGTGATTGCCAGGAATCTAACCCAGGTCACCTGTTTGGAAAACAGCTACACTAACCACGATAGCACCATCACTGTGCACTTTACCACAACACAGTCCACAAACATATTTAAAAAGACCTTTATCATGACAAATTAAACAGGGTTAATGTTGATTCACTGAATGTGATATTGGGTCAGGTGACAATAACTTACATGAAGAGGTAGATTTGAAGGAGCATTGAAACGGAGAGGGAGCTGGGTCATTGGGTGGGTGCAGGGAGGAGCCCAGAAATCCCTCTGGTTGGGCTTGGATTGCCCCGACAACGCATCAGCTGGTTCATGGAAAGGAGCAAATAAAGAAACAGGATGATATCAGAGAAATAGTTCAGTACAGACTGCCTTTACCTTCCCTGCTTCCAGAGATGGTAAGAATTCACGTGGAGGTACAGAAAGTTCAGGAAAGATGAGAAGGACAGCAGGATTAGCAGGTGAGTACGTGTTGGTGCATAAGATAAGCTTCTGGCCAGAATTTCATCCAGTGAGGGATAGAAGTTGGAGAACAGAAGATCCTACACTACGAAACCCAGAGTAGAGAGCACTGGTATGATTTTCCCACAGATAAAGAATCCCAAGAGGGTGGACAGGAGATGAAAGGCCTCAGGTGTTTTCCCTGTAATGGAGTGGGACACAGAAAATGACAGTGCCAGTGGTTTCAGAAGGGCACTGGGAAAAGGTGTTTACACTGCCAGAAGGTGGGACACGGACAGACACAGGGCTGGTCGTTAAAGAAAGGCACTATGGGAAAAGGTGTTTACACTGCCAGAAGGTGGGACACGGACAGACACAGGGCTGGTCGTTAAAGAAAAGGCACTATGGGAAAAGGTGTTTTACACTGCCAGAAGGTGGGACACGGACAGACACAGGGCTGGTCATTAAAGAAGGCACTATGGGAAGAGATTGGGGAAAAGAAGCTGAGCCAGTGGCCTTAGTGAGGTAGTAAAGGAGACCCCAATAAGAACCCAGGAGCTGCAGGAGAGTGCACAGCCGAGGCAGGGGTGGGTATGGGGATAGTATCTGATCTCTACAAAAATTTCAGCTTGGGGTAAAGGTTACTCAGAAAGAACCAAGGTTCTTTCCCCAACCCAAGGTTGGGGAAGTTACAGTGGGAGTGATTGAGAGTGTCTGTTCCAGGAATTCAGTTTGGTCTTGGGAATGATTTGGCAGGATCCAAGGTGGGAGTGACACCCTTTGTTGTGGAGAAGCCCAAGGAAAACCAAGAAACTGAGGAGTTAAAGCAGAAATATTCTGATATTTTCCCAGTCGGTGTGGTAACCAGATCCCACTATCACAAGTCACTGCACAAAGTGAAAAGTAAAAGAGAAAGATGAAGGAGTTGAGGTTCAGTTGCGGATACCCTGCTTGATGTAATGGTGCAGGAAAAACCTGACCAGGGAGAAGGTTAGACAGACGTGATTACTCCTGAAAGATGAAGAGACTTGCAATAGCAAGACAAGATGATAAAACATATATATGTGGATGCGTACTCTGAAAAGGAGGCAGAGAATATTCCGGAGGGTTATTATCTAAAAGATAGAATCCTCAGACAGAAAGGGCAGCTTAGTGCAGAGGAGAAATACGCCGAAGTGTACCAGCTTGTGTTGTCAGTAGCATATAGACAGGAGATGTTACGAGGTAGCATGAACTACCTTTAGTGGGTCAAGTAGGGGTACGAAGGACTCAGGCTAAGGCCTGGAATGCACAAGGGCATGGTTAACTTTGGCCATACCTGGCATACATGCCAAATGGTAGGTAAGCCACAGGCAGTAATAAAACCAACACATTT